>NC_048307.1:65055102-65140657 GCF_013100865.1 Trachemys scripta elegans | reverse complement strand
CAGAGGAGTTGGATGACTTGTTCAAGGCCACACAACTCAATGAAAGAGGCAAAAATAGAACACAAGAATATTAACTCCCAATGACCTGTTATAACTTCCAATCCACACACTTCAACCCTGGACCTTGCCTACAGTAGACTCTTAGAATTGCCCACCACTCTAAGAGTAGCAGCCGTGTTAGTCTGTATCCGCAAAAAGAACAGGAGTACTTGCGGCACCTTAGAGACTAACAAATTTATTTGAACATAAGCTTTCGTGGGCTACAGCCCACTTCTTCGGATACATGTTGATGTTGATCCATCCGAAGAAGTGGGCTGTAGCCCACGAAAGCTTATGTTCAAATAAATTTGTTAGTCTCTAAGGTGCCGCAAGTACTCCTGTTCTTTTTGCGGATACAGACTAACACGGCTGCTACTCTTAGAGTGGTGGGCAATTCTAAGAGTCTACTGTAGGCAAGGTCCAGGGTTGAAGTGTGTGGATTGGAAGTTATAACAGGTCATTGGGAGTTAATATTCTTGTGTTCTATTTTTGCCTCTTTCATTGAGTTGTGTGGCCTTGAACAAGTCATCCAACTCCTCTGAACCTCAGTTTATTCTTCTGTAAAATTGGTATAATTCTTCTTTATCTCTAAGGCCTGTAGAACATTAATTAATGTTTGTAAAGTGTTTTTGAGTTCCTTGCAAGAAAACTGCGATAGAAGGAAAGCATTAATATCAAGCGCCCATTCTGGACTCATCAGCCAAAGCCCATTCGGAAACATTCTGCTGCATGCACATACTTATACTATACATTTGTCAACATATGTTAATTCTCCCACTCTACTGTTTCGGTTCCCTTTTTTGTATCGGACCAGATTCACCCTAAACTGAGGAAAAAAGAAATTAGGATGGATTATTTCAAACATCTGCAAATGCAGTAGAATGCACAAGGGGCATTTTTGGCATTAATGTTCCGTGTGTTTTGTTCGGTTAATTAAGCATAGAAAGGTCACCTTGTGTTCTAATAGCAAACATGGAGAAACGACTGAGAGAAAGATACCCCATTAAATAAAAACAATTGGAGGGGAAAACATTGGCATTTTTACTCTTTTTTTTTTCTTTTAATTCTTCAGTATGCTGAGAGCTGCTGGAATATATTGATCTTTACCGTTGGTCCATGTGTGTTGTTTTCTACATCTGAATGAAGTATGACATTTAGCAGAGGCAAAACGCTGACATTCCCCCCTCCCCTCAATTCTCCTATTCCGCCAAGCACATTCCTTGCTTCTTAGTTCAGAGCAGTTTGCAGCCCAGAAAACGCATATTGTCGGTCCAGCCGTTTGACACTGTTTGTTGTCTAGAAAGGGGGTGCAGGTGTGATCCATTACAAGCGCACACTTTGCTAATAGCCATTCCGAAGGCATGTCGTTTCATAAGCATTGTGGTGGGAGGAGACAGGACCTGACCATTTGTATGTATTTGTTATCCACACTTTTGTGTTGTGCACCCTTAAAATTTAGAATATCCAGCTCCTAAAATGAGGTACTTTTTAAAAGGGAGTATAGAGATGGGGGGAGTTTGCTTATAAAGTTCAGGAAACCTCTACCCACAGTATTCCCCTATAGAAGATTTTATTTCTTTTCTCTAGCTTGCTAGCCAAGACTTTCTTTTTGTAACTCCTTAATTATGGGCAAACCAGGAAGCTGCCTAGTGCGACAGGGGAGGCTGGAACAAACCCGAGTGGCTCTGTGACCCTGCACATCAGGTTGCAATGCCACTCTCTCAGATTTGGTCCTTCTGCTCCCCTCATCGTGATGCAGGGGCAGCCGGGCCAAACACAAGTGAGCGCTGCAACCTGGCTCTTGGCCCCCCATTTCTACCATAACCACTGAACTATCAGAAGGCTTAATGCACCGCTCCCCCAGAAAGTCTGACGCGCATCCTCCCCCTCCCCCCAGTTGATAGCCTCCATTCTAGAGGACAAGAAGGGGGCAGCACACTACAGTTTTTCCTAGGGCAGCAGATTGTCTTGAGCAACCTCTGCTACTAAGGCCTGGTCACATTACAGAGTAGGTCAATGCAAGGCAGCTTATGTCGACCTGACTATGTTGTTGTCTACACCAAAATGTTGTTCCCCACCATGTAACTGCCCTGCTATACTGACTTAATAACTCCACCTCCAGGAGAGGTGTAGAGTCAATGTCGATGTAGTTAGGTCAACACAGTGTCAGTGTTGACGCTGCATTGCTTACATCAATTGTTACTAGCTTTCAGAAGCCATCCCACAAAACAATGCCCCACGCTGACAGTACAGTCGGTACAAGCACTCCTGTTGAGGATGCGTACCGCCGATACAAGGAGCAAAGTGTAAATGCGCACAAGTAATGTAATTACTGCGGCGGCTGTATGCCAACGTAAGTTAAGTCCACTTAATTTTGTAGTGTAGACATGCTGTAAGGGTATGTCTATACTGCAATCAGGAGGTGCAGTTGCAGCATGTGTAAGCATATCTGAGTTAGCTTTGTTTGAGCTGGCTCAACTAAAGAGCAGTATAACCATGGCTACACTGGCTGGTGGCATGGGCTAGCTGCCTGAGTACAATCCCCCCACAGGATCCTAGTTAAATACTCAGGTGGTTAGCCTATGTTGCTGCCCATGCCACCATGGCTACAGTGCTGCCTTTAGTGACCTAGCTCAATCAAGGCTAGTTTGGATATGCCTACAAATACTGTCCTAGTTGCAAGGTAGACCTACTCTAAGTGTTCCTTTCATCAGTTTTTCCAATGCACCATATTTCCTGTTACTCCAAATAAACTTACAGGTGTTTTAATGTACCTTAGATCTTCCATAAATCCCTTCTTGACTTGGAATGCAGGGAGAAATTCTGCTGCTTAATTTAGTCCCCAGCAAGTTTTGGAAGTGGAGTCAGAGTTGGGAACTGTGGTGTACATGTGTGTTCTGGCTTATGCTGTAAGTCTTTTTTGCAGAATCAGGGATGTTGATGTAACATAGAGCAGCTCCCAGGCTAAGTCTCTCTGGGGCTATTTCAGTCTCCAGAGTGCCCCAAACTGGAAGGGTGTGAAGTCTTCTGGCCATGCTGAGCAAACAAGAATGCAGTGGATGAAGGTATAGGAACTAATTTCTCTCCTGCCCCAGTTTCTAACAGAACATTTTAAATATCACTGTTTAGAAGTCCCCCTTGCCTCCTTTATTACTCTGCAAGGGCGCCTATTTGTGCCTTTTCCAGCTGCAGTCACTGTAATTTCTTTATTCCCTGCTCTGCTATGACCCTGAGTTCCTGAGTCCCCTTCTCATAGAAAATGTCATTCTGTCTCCAGTCTCACTCCTCCATTCTTTCTTGTGAACATTCCAGCAAAGAATTCAATTTTCTTCTTTTTCTTCTGTCACTAAATAATCCTGGTGATCTCTAGATGCCCTGCTGACCTTTTGCTTCTTATATACTTGAAAAATTCTTGTGTCTTTACTCCTTGTACAATCTTTCGTTCATCCTTTACCTCAGCCTGCCTTATGCCCATTGTGCTTTTTCATAGCTTTATTCTCTCTACTCCCCATCCTACTCTTCTGTCTCATGCCTTTTTGATTATTTCCTGTAATTCCCTGTTCGACAGTGGCCTTTATCTCCTCCTACTGTATTTATTACTAGGTGACATGCAACTCTGGGAATGCAGTAATTTCTCTGTAACCATTGTTCATTTCCCTTTTGTGTCCTTTCTCCCACTGATTTATCTCACTGGACTTCCCTCATTTTTCCAAAATGTAATCTTTTTTTTTTTCTTCTTGTTTTTGGTCTTCACCCAGTTTGGATTATAAATCTACTAATCTTATTGTCGCCACCTGGGAACTAGAAAGGGGTTGCCGTTTGGTACAGTGTTTGTAAGAGGAATACAGATGCCAGCACCAGAGGTACCATGTGGGGATATGATTGGGGCATTTTATCAAATAACCAAATAGACACTGATTCAGCAAAGCACTTAAGCATGTGCTTTAACTTCAATAGGACTATTGGCATGCTTAAAGTTAAGCGTATTCTTAAGGTTTGTGTTGGATCAGGGCCATGGAGATTAACTTTAATTTATTGTTAATTGGTAGCTAGCTCTGAACTACTGGAGGAGTAGGATCAGTGTGGTTGCTTAATTCCATATCTTCCATTTCCTAGTGTTTGCCAAAAGTCTGTCAAGGCCTTGCCTACATCAGAAGATTAAGTTCTCCACATGGAGTGTCTTGTTTGGATTTCAGTGTGCCTATATGGATTTAGTGTAATTCAGGAATTGGCTGAAGGCATCGCTGGGTTAACATGGAGCTCCCCATTGGCTCTCATTTCTCTACTACGTTTTGGTACCACATTGTCATTGGGATGCTTGCTGCCAAGTGCCTCCCTTGAAATGCTGAGCATCCTCAACTCCCACTGCCATAATAAAATGCTGATCGTGTTCAGCACTTCACACAAGCAGGCCCTTGTGTGCGCACATGCATCCAGGTCTAGTATTTTTCTAGACCAGTTTGCTTTGTAGGAACATTGAAAACTCCTAACTCTGTCTGAACTAGGAATGTCACCATGGCTTCCTTTAGCCACCCGTAACTTTATTCTCATAATAGCAGCCTAATGGTGCCGCAATGGACCACAATGCTCTTATCAGCAATGTAGCAAATCAAGATAGCTTAAGGACAACATGAGGGCATCTGCTTACAAGAGGGGCAGGAACGAGGGAGGGTGAAGGTACTATACTTTTACTAGACCTGTGAGGAGTGGTCAAGTGGCCTCAGGCTAGGTTACCACTCCTCTTGGTTGTTGCATTAACTTGGAGCAGCTGTAACTGTAACGTGAGGAGGGGAAGAGATAACATGGGAGGAAGAGGAAACCTGAAATTAAGGGTTGGTTGGAACCCCCTCCACTAGACTCGCTGTTGCTTGGAGAGGCTCGTACTTCTAAGCGTCTGCTGTGTGGAGCTCAGAGCTTGGGCTTTACTGTAAAAGCAGATGACACTGGATAAATAAAGAGACTGGATTTATTACAACAATCTGTATCCCACTAACCCCCCTTTTTGTCCTATAACTGCAGGGATGTTAATGGGCCACTTCACCTTGAATGGTCCCTTAGGATGTGTCTAACAACTTATGCTAAACTATCTGTTTGATTTAGTATTTAGCTGTGACACTTTGAGTACCTTTTCTGGAACTGAGGAAGAGCTCAGTGTAGCAGCTTGAAAGCTTGTCTCTGTCACCAAGGCCATATCTACGTTACAAAATTATGTCGACCTAAGTTACATTGGCATACAACTGCCATAGTTATTACATCACTTGTACATGTGCATAGTACACTCCTTGTGTCAGTGGTGCACCTCCTCACCCGGAGTGCTTATACTGATGCAGAGTGAAGTGCGCCATGAGTAGGTATCCCACTGTGCAACTCACCACCATACAGCGCAGGGTGTTTTGGGAAGTTTTTGCAATGCCTGAGGGGGCCAAAACGAGTTGCACGGGGTGACTGGGAGCATGGGTTCAACTTCCCATTATGCCATGTTCTCCGTCCCATAATTTCACCTACATCCCATAATATTTCACGCCTCTTTTTGAATTCCCTGTAAACCTGTACATTCCTCCTTGCTGTCCACCATCTCTGACAGAAGCATGGATCCTGCATGGCTTTGCACTATTGTGGTGAGTGTTGCAAGCAAGAAGTCCCTGATCCTGCAGTATTCGCAGAGCTACAAGAGGAGCTGTGGGGAACATGATGATTCCTTGGCGGCTAGATTGCTGGGGGACACGGAAACAATTCAAGGTTGTTGGCAGCATTCACGGCACAGCTACAGATGGCGGCACACCAGTTCTAAGCCTGAGCAACTGGGATCGCATTGTTATGCAGGTTTGGGATGACAAGCAGTGGCTGCAGAACTTTCGGATGCACAGGGCCACATTCCTGGATTTGTACACTGAGCTCGTCCCAGGCCTCCAGCGCAGCAACACCAAAAGGAGAGCCACACTGACAGTTGAGACGTGAGTGGGAATTGGCACTGTGGAAACTTGCAATGTCAGATTTCTGCTGGTCAGCTGGGAATCAATTTGGAGTTGGGAAATGCACCGCATGGGCCATTGTCAGGCAAGTGTGCAGGGCCATTAATTGCCTCCTGATAAGCAGGACTGTCATTCTGGGGAATGTGCAGGACATAGTGGATGGTTTTGCAATAATGGGATTCCCAAGCTCCATTAGGGCGATAGATGGCATGCAAATCCCTATTTTAGCACCAGACCATCTTGCCGCAGAGTACATCAACAGAAAGGGCTGTTTTTCTATAGTAATGCAAGTACTGGTGAATCCTCCAGGACACTTTACCAACATCAGGGAAGGTGCATGACGTGCACATCTTTAAGAACATAGGACTGTTCAGAAAGCTGCTAAAAGAGACTTTCTTTCCTGACACGGATTACCATTGGGAATGTTGAAATGCTGACATTTGCAGCCTGGTATGATTCTTGTAGTAGCTGTATATGTAGGAATCTAACATTGTCAATGCATCTATTAGTATTGTTTGTGAATGATGTTATGGGTTCTGTGACACAGTGCAGCAACAGGAAACTGATCGCTGTCAGAGCTGCTCATCACCAGTGAGCATATGCTGTGAACTAATAAAGATGAATTATGTTCCAAACAAACAAACAAACAAAAAACGTTTTATTCTGTAACATGAACCAGGCAAATAAAAAAAATTGGGACTTAATAAAACTTAATAAATTAAGGAAATAGAACTTATGAAGGGGAAAGAACAGTCATTTCCATTTCAGGTACACATACACCAGCTGTGTGTTTCACAGGTCAGTGTATGTGCAGCTGTGATTTTCTTTAATGTCCCCTGGGGTGGAGTGGTAGGGGTAGTGCAGTGATCTCTGCTGCCATGTGGAATGTTGAGTGGGGGTGTAGGGCGGTCCCGACACTGAACTGTCTATGGGTTGCAGAGGGAAGCGAGCATGGGATTGTGAACCTGCAAGTCTAAGTCCACCGCATCTCTGTTTGCTGCCTGAGAAGCTCCATTATGTCCTGGTGCATCTCCCTCTCCTTTCCCTGCTTGTATTCCACAGCCTTTTTCTTATCCACTCTTTCCTTCTCCATGCTGTCTGCAAGGGTCATCCTCCAGGCCCTGGTCTCGTTCTCTGATGGAGCACAAGCCTGCACTATTTCCTGGAACATGTTATCCTGAGTCCTCTTCTTTCTCCTCATCATCTGGCTCAGGCATTCTGTAAGTGTGGAGGGGGGACCCTGAAGGCCACAATACCAGCAGCTGCAGATACAACACACAGAGGTACCGTTGTCAGGGTAATCCTGGTGTAAGTCAAAACTTAGGAAAACTAACTCACTCCCCTTGATTCCCAAAAGTTGCAAGCCCTACATTCTCACTGCTCCTAGGGATTGATATAGCATTACTCCAGTCACAGCACTGGTCATGGTGAGTATGGCCCTCGGGGGGTGGGAGGATTGGGGAAATGAGGGGGAAATAACTCACAGGCCTGAGTATATTTGTGTAGGGCAATGGAACTGAATGCTGGCATGGTTTTCCACAGGCGGTGGTGATTTTTAGCTGATATCTCATTCCTGAGGGTAACAGAGGCAGAGAAAGCACAGCTGCTGCTGGCATCCTGATGTTGCCCAGGCCAGTATGCTGCTAGCCTGTGTACACTGAAATGGTGCCTGCTGAAGTAATCGTTAAGTGGTGTGGGAAAGTGTCCTACTGTAGCAGAAGAAATAAGGCAGCCTTGCCCAGAAACCTTTGGGAGAGGATTGCAGATACCTCCAGGAAAGTTTCATTGTAATTGCTATTGGACATCCCACGTAAACAAACTGCTCCATGTGATCCCCCCGCCTAACTCTATAGGGGGAATGAGAAGCAGATAGCAGCTCTGTCTCTCTTGGTTTTTTCACTACCTCTTCTAGCCCAGGTGAAAAAGAGTAAATCAACAGATGTGTCTTGCTACTTTGGGGGTTCCATCCCTGTAATTTCAAAGCAAACTGCATACTGACCAGAGGTTTCTTTCCCTGCATCAGACTCAACTGTCGGGATTGGCTGGACTGCGGTGGAATCAAAAACAGGTCCTGGTTCGTTGCGCCGCTGGATCCCCTGGTCACCTGTTCCCCATTTCCTCCTCCTCCTCTTCCTCATCCAGCTCCTGACTATTCATGGTGGGGGCCTGTGACTCGTGCTCCTCCAAAGTATCCACAGGGCTCTTGGGGGTCGAGGATGGCATGATGCAGCTCTTTGTAAAAGCGGCGGGTCTGCGACTCCACACTAGATCGATTGTTGGCCTCCCTTGCATTCTGGTACACCGCAGCTCATTGGCTTTCACATCGCACTGCTGTTGGTCCCTGTTGTAGCCCTTCTCCTCCATGTTCCGAGCAGTCTGCTCATAGATATTGACATTTCTACAGCCGGATCAGAGCTGTGCTTGCACAGCCTCTTCTCCCTAAGACACAGGAGATCCAATATCTCCTGTGCTCTAGGCAGGAGTGCGTCTGCAGCATGTAGCTGGCATGGTCAGCTGGGCAGTTGCACGCAACAGTGGAGATCTGCGAGGTGTGCTCACGAAGCGGGGCAAGCAGCAATAGATATTTCAAGAATTTGCAGGGCTTTAAAGGGGAGGGGCAGCTGTCCACCTGACCCCTGGGCAGTGGAGTTCATAATGGTGACCAGAGCGCTCTGTGTAGGGCATTGTAGGACTGGAGGCCAATAAGAGTTGACATAAACAACGCAGTGTCTAAACTGACAAACTGACCTGACTACATTGACCCTGACTCTATTTCGCTCCAGGAGGTGGCGTTATTAAGTTGACATAACGGGGCCGTTACATCGGTGGGAACAAAATTTAAGTGTAGACACATTCACAGCTAGGTCGACATAAGCTGCCTTGCATCAACCTAACTGTGTAGTAAAGACCAGGCCCAAGAGAAGTTGGTCCAATGAAAGATATTACCTCATCGAGCTTGTAAAGGCAGAAAGGAGACAGGAAAAGACTGAAGCCATTGGTATTGGCTTACTAGTAAAATTTAGCTTTATAGGAAGGCAAAGATGTTGCCTGTATCCACATAATCTTCTTGCACAGTTTGTAATGTTTATAAAGAACAGGGGTCACATATGGCTGGCTGGCAGAGAGAGACAATAATCTTGGATTAGCATTAAAAAGGCTGAGCACTTAAAAAAGAATACAGCTATGTGTAACAAAAGTAAATGGTTACAGCTGTGACTAGAGAACTCCCTTCCTTCAAACGTGGCTCTGTGTCTCCTTCCCAAATTTCTGATGGCTCATTAAATTATTTATAGAATACATACCAAATCTGAAAGCTCGGGACCTGAAGCTACCATGCAGGTTAATTGGCTGATAAGCCATGTAGGGTGTTTTTGTGTGTTGGCAATTGCAAAGCATCAAGGGTCTGACTCTGTACCCAAAAGCATACCCCAGGTTTGGGGCACAGAGGGTTGTTGTGCAAACAAGTCCCTGTTGGGACATTCTTAAAAACTGTGTACTGTTTGGGGCAGGAACAAGAGCTGGCTACAACCAGGGCTGGCTTTAACTGTGTGAGATACTCGTATGCAGGAAATAAAGAGTTAGCTCTCAAAGAAACGAGAGAAAAATAAGGCCAGTAAGAAATGCAGCCTTCCCCCTTCATCCTCAGCTGCTTCCTGCGGTTTAGCAATGTCAATGTACAATGGTGTATTTTAACACTGCCTGCTGATTATTCAAGTGACTATATAAAAAAATTACACTGCTGCAAAGAATATACTGAAGATATAGTGCCCAGAAAATGCCATGTGCTTGAATGGAGAGCTTTTGCTACAGAACAAAAAGTCTGAAGCTGTGCAACAAGACAGAAGGAAGAGTGGAGCCTGTGCTTTGCTAAAGGAAAAAATCCATTGTTTTGCTACATTGATTATGTCCCCAAAGCATTTTTAAAGACATTTTTCCTCTTGTTCAAATCTTCTGTACCCTGTGCATTGAGGGGAAGGGCAAAGGAGTAGGTGAAATGGTTCCAATGGACCCTACACTTACAGGAGGGGGAGTGGAGTAAATATATCTTACTCCTCTCTGTTCTTGAGCCTGCAGTGGACTCTGACAGATAAACTTGTCTCCGAGCTCCCACTGGCAATCTGACACCACGCCTCACTTACTCTGTTGCAAGGGAGGCAACTGATGCTGAGAGGAACTGAAGAGCAGAGCATAGATGGGGTATTGAATGATTGATATGCTTGCTTTGTATGATTTGAGTTGGTGCAATATGCAGTTTGGCAACTAGGGATCTGGTTTTCAGTTGCAATATGAACCCTTTGTGCAGCTCTGGCAGTGCAAAGGGTTGTTAAAATGGCTTAACTGGCTATTAGGGAATTCCTCCTCCTTGTGGCCTGTGAAGGGTGGAAGTGAGGGAGAGTGGGGCAGCATGAGGCACCATCCCTGCTCCCTGAGAGGTCCTTCCCCATCAGGAGTTCAAGTTCAAAGGACCAGCCCAGCTCCATCAGACCAGGGTTCTGCTTTGGCAAAGCATAGGAGGTTCTCCAGAAGGGAAATCTGCTGCCAGGGGGATGCTCTTATTTTGCCTCCAAGTGTCCCCATCTCCTGCCCATTAGTAACAGGGCCTGGGACATGGTGGGAGGAGGGCACCCACAGCTTTATCTCAGCGGTAGTGTCTCTCTCTGGCAGGCCTCCTGTAGTTCCCCACCAGGAGCTTTGGACTGACAGACCTGCAGAAGTTTTTCTCATTCTGGGCCTGGTTTCCCTAGACTTAACTGCAAGAGTTCAGGGCTCTAGATATAGAGGAATGAGTAAGGGGGTGGGGGGTAATGGGCAGCCTGGCCTGCTAATCCTAAGGGCTCCTTACTCCCCTAATCCCCATTCTGAGTAGAAAATGATTTCCCTCCCAATTGTTGGTTCTGGTTGTTTATTTTGTTGATCAGAATAAATAAGCACTACAATGAATGGGAGTTAGAGGCATGAGGGATGGGGCACAGAGGGGCCCATGGAGCTAGAAAGCCAGGCTGCCCACTGAGGCCAGGTATCTTGGGCCCTGCAGTGGGGCTGGAGACTGATGAGTAGTGGAAGCCAGTAAATCAGCTGGAAGCTCTGTTTCCCAGCCCCACTGTCAACTTCTGTGCCATTTATTCATGCTTTTCCCTGTATCTGTGCTCCCCTTGTTATGCTCATTCAAAGTACACAGGCTCTTTATAGAGGAAGGTAAATACACACAGCATTTATTGAGAATACCACAGTTAGCATATGCTTTTCAGTCACACACATTCTCTCTCTCTCTCTCTCCCTCCTGCCAGTGATGTTCATAGTTACCAGTCTGTTGTAGCTCGAGTCAATCTAATGGCCAGTTAGATTGAGTACGAGTGTGGAGCTGGGTTCTGTCGATCGCGATCCGATGCTCCGAGGCCTTGCAGGACTGAACCCAGAGTTCCATGGCAAAACACCCCAGGCTTTATAGTTGTAAATTCTCACTTGAGTCCATGCATTTTGCAATGTCATCCTGTAATCATTAGTCCATAAGTGGTGTTATCATTTGATGGTTATTGTCCGGCTTCCCGTCATTATCTCCTATTCGTTGTCTCACCTTCGGGGGTGCCTGCCTCACCTCTGAGGTCGTCAATGCTGCTAACGTGTTTAACATCAGATACAATGGATGTTTTCTGATTGTCTCCTGGTCTTTCCAAGTCTCTCACTTCTTCTTGACCATCTGGACATTTGTGTTGGCTTTCACACCTTATCTTTTCCTGATGCATGCATTCCTCATTCACACAAACAATCTCTTACAGAAACCTTCCAAGGTATACAGACAGCAGTATTATATATTCAGCAGAATACATTGTGAATCAAGCCTTGCTAAATCTTATAACTAAAACAATTCACAGTGGGGCTTCAGGCTCTCAACATTCCTCTAATCTTCTTAACATAGATACAATAGAGAATCCTGTCTCTTACTTCCTAATTTGTAATACATATAGGAAACCATAGTAGCTTTATAACTTATTCTAAAACAAAAGGGTGACCATAAAAACCAAAAGGGTGACCATAATCAGTCATAAGGATTGTTCTGGTCTGTCATTCCTTTCTGCTATTCAAAAAAGGTGGCTGACAGGATGAAATCAAATCATACATTAATTCCCATAGTACATTATAAAATCTAGCTCCTACACCCTGTCCTTCCTGCTGCCCTCCACAGTTGGTAAGCCTGGAAGCAGACTCACTTAGACTTCCTCAAGTCTGTTAGGGTTTGACTACACTGCTTCTGGGAGGCGTGATTCCAGCATGGGTAGACACACCCTAGCTCTGCTCAAGCTAGCGTGTTAAAAACTGCAGTGTGGACGTTGCTGCACGGGCGGTGGCTCAGGTTAGCCACCCAAATCCAATCCCATCTGGCCCCCTGGGTCCGAGTTCAAGTGGCTAGCCTGAGCCGTTGCCTGTACCGTAATGTCCTAGTGCTGTTTTAGCATGCCAGCTTGAGCAGGGCTAGCACAAGTCTGTCTGCCTGTGTTGGGACACTCACCTCCCAGCTAAAGTGTAGACATACCCTAATTAGACTAGCACAAACCACAAGAGCCGCAAGCTGTGGGTTTCTGATGATCTGTGCTTCAACACCCACTCCCCTCTCCTGGCTTCTTTCATGGCCCCTTGTTACTAAGGGTGGTGTGGGAGGAGGCAGGGAGAGAGAATTGACCCCTAACTTGTCAAGGTCTGTGAGCTTACAGCTGTCCCCTGTATCATCAGAAAAGGAAGTCGCTAACAGGTCTGAGCTGTCCTACTCTGACAAAGATGCATTAGGTTATCTTGAGTATGGGAAATAACTTTGTTTAATTGTAACATTTAAAAAGAAGCCTATAGTTGAGATGTGTATTTGTGGGGACTACGGCAGTTCAGCTAGAGCGACACCCTTCCCCCCCGCCCCCCGCAATTACCCCCATGAGATTATCAGGGCAAAATTTCAAATGTCGCACATTTTTAAAACAAAAGTTAGTACATATTTCTTTGCAAAAATGATATGGAAAATTAATTTGTCCTCATAAGAATAAATTCAAAGTGTGAAACCGAGGGAGTTTTAGTCCTACTTTGTGTTAACTTCATGGCAACCTTAACTATGCAGTCACTATCATTTTCTCTGTAAGGTGCGAATTTTATACAGTGTGTATATGTGGTGTATGCACGGAAATATATATTCTGCGCGGTACCATAATCCTACACATAGAATACCTAAACGAATGCCACCTGCCTCTTTACAGGAGAGTAAACCCTTTATTATAGTTATCTTTCTAGTAAGGACAATCCATAATGTGTTAATTATCCAGTCTCGTTTTCTACCCATATTTGTCTCACATTTCTCACACACCACAGGAATGTGCGAAAGTCAAACAACCTCTAAAGACTCTCCACCAATTAAAAAAAAAAAAAAGTTCACTGTGGAGGCATACAGTAAAGAGCTGCAGTTTATCCCACCAATAGATTTTTTTCCAGTATATTCCTTTTTTCAAAGCCACTGTTGGCTGAAAAAATGTCTTCCTGTAGAAATTAAGCAATAGATAAAGAATCCATGTTGGGGGAAATTCAGCTCTTTCCCCACACACAGCTTGAGTGATTGATTGGGGTTGAAATTCATTCTTCCCTGGCTGATAGCCATCAGAATAGAAGAACAACTTTGTATGGATACTATTCCAATGTGTGGATTGGAATAGTGGCTTTTTCTCTCCTTTCCCTGCTCTCAGCCATGGAGGGATTATGTAAATGATTTAGGCCAACTCTGTGTTCAGGTGAGGTTTACTTATTTGCAGATCCATACTGTGTACTCCATATAACTGCCACATGTTCCTGGCTGAGGATGGACAGTCTCTTCGTATTTAACAGCATACTTAGCACTTTCCTGCTCTGGAGTGAGTTTTCCAATTTTCTCTTCCTACATCCCTATTTATAGTGTTCAAATATGCAGCTAAACAAATGTCATTGCACAGAAGTGAGGAAGTATAAATAATACACCTTTTGGTGAATGTGTTTTCCATTGAAGCAGCAAAGAGTCACATGACCTTCTGTCCACCATAGAGATCCACAGTAGGAAGTAGTCTCACTTGACAGCTCTAACAAAGATCTAATGTCTGTTGCAGATTGCCAGTGTTTCTGACAGCGAAGTGAATCACTTTTTAGAGACAATGACTTGTTTACTTTTCACTGAAACTTGAACTGAAGATATTTCATAATAGAATTCGAGCAAATTTACCAGCTGTTTCATCCCACTGTGCTTTTCTGGCAGGTCTACAAGATAGAATGCCAAGTAAGACTAATAAATCAAGCTGAGTATGAAAGGATTAGGGGCAGAATACAGTATATATGCCTGAAACCATAGGAATATACCTTTCTCCGTCAATCCCTGGGAATTCCTGATGTTTTCTGTGTTTGAGTCAGTGACTGATCTCAAATATAGAGGGGAAGGGGGTCCTGTTCTTTAGTTATTACCTATAGTGAGACATTTCTTTGTTGAAAGGCACATCTTGTATTGGCGATGTGGATCATGTATATAAAATGGATAGATGTAGTTCTAGAATCAGGCTGTGTTCTATCCAACTGGGAAAATATGGAAAAGATGAGCATAAAGTGCTTTCAGAGGCTTGCTATGACCCAGCAGAACACAATGTAGTATTGCAAGAAATTAAAGTCCCTCTTCTCACCTCTCATTTTTTCTCCCTTTAGCTCTGTTTAGTTTCTTCTGATCTCTTTGCTTACATGCTGTATCAAGCAGATCTCTGTTTCACTCAGGGTCTGGGAATAGTATCGCTTATGAAAGGAGAAATCCATTTAGGACTTTCTGTGGTTCGAGGGAACACAACTTAATATTTTAAATAAATTATTTCTATGGGTGGCGGGTGAACGAGCCTCTGCATGAAGCCCCACTCCTCTCCCTCTGCTACCCCTCCTCCACTGGAGCCCACAGTGCATGCGCGCACACACACCGCAGCCACCAGCCCCTTCATGCACCCCCCTCCCCGGCCTGAGCAGCATGGCCCCAGCCCAGCCTGCCTGCTCCACCCTCTCTACCATGGAAGAGCGGGAAGGGAAGCAGGCAGGAGGAAACCTTGGGGCGGAGCATGGGCGGGGGTACAGCCTCCCCCAGCCTGTGATACCCATCGCCCATGTTTATTCCCCTTTTTAATTAACTCTTGCAGCTCCAAGGCTCCATTTACCGACCGGTGGGCAAAAAGTCCAGAACTTGCATAGAGTACGGCAGCACCCCTTCTCCTGCCCTGGCTTTGCTTGCTCTATCTCTGGTCATTCCAGCCTTTGCCCCTGCTGCCAGCAGCTTTATAGTTTCCATCCACGGTAGCAGGAGTAAGATGTGGGGTTCTCCAAACTATGGTTGCCACCTTTCTAATTGCTGGATCCCTGAGGCCTTGCCCCTACCCCACCTTTTCCCTGAGATCCTGCATCCTTCCCTGAGGTCCCACCCCCCCCTCCTCTTTCCCAAGGCCCCGCCCCATCACTCACTTCTTTCCCTTCCTCACACAGTCACTTGCTGGATCATCTCAAGGAGCCTGTCCCCAAAAACCGGGCACTTGGCAACCTTAAATGGCATCCAGACACAGAAGCCAAAAACCAGACTGTCCCAGGTAAAACCTGGACAGCTGGCAACCCTACTCCAAACCCTGCTGCCAAAACAGGGATGTGGTGCAGAAAATATTTCTCTTCTTAGGCCCAGGCTACATTAGGGAAATAGTAGTAAAGTTTCTCACTGTTGCTAACACTAGTTTGGTGTCATTGACGTTAGCAACACTGGGCACCCCAGTGCCGGTGAGGCTTGTGCTGCTGGCACAGTTTACAGCACCATGTCTTCTAACTCTGCTGGGGATAAGCCTAAACCATGTGGTGCTGAAAGCCACGTCTGTGGCCCAAACACTAGGGCTTGGCTACACTCGGGAATTCACAGCTCTGCCACGGCAGGGCTGTGAAGCGTGAGTGTAGTCACGCCACCAGCGCTGCGAGAGAGCTCTCACAGCGCAGTAAGTACTCCACCTCTCTAAGGGGAGTAGCTTGCAGCGCTGCAAGCGAGCGTGCAGCGCTGCAGGCTCTGATTACACTGGCACTGCATTCGCTGCGTTCAGGGGGGGGGGGAGCATTTTCACACCCTGGACCGCAGCAAGTTGCAGCGCTGTACAGCGCCAGTGTAGGCAAGGCCTAGGGCTCCCAATGTTGCAACTGTAGGTAAGACCTAAGGATGTATCTACACTGCAGCCAGGAGCCAGCCTTCCAGCGTGGATAGACAGACCTGTGGTAGCAGGGCTCGAGGTAGCATGCTAAAAATAGCACAATGGATATGGTGGCTCCGATTCGGCTGAATTGGGCCCCGCGCCAAGAGGGCCCCGCGTTGCAGCTGTCCGCGGGAAGTCTGAGACGAAGCAGGGGCGGGCCAGCAGCACGAGGTAAGCTGGGGTGGGGGCGGGAGAAGGGCTCCGGGGAGGCGCGGCCCGTTCCCGCAGGCCCCAGCGGCTCTGGCGCGGCTCGGCTCCGGTGCGGCTCAGCTCCCCCCGTCCTCCCCGCGGCGCGGCTCCCCCCCCCCCCCCGCGGCGTGGCTCGCCCCCCCCCCGCGGCGCGGCTCGTCTCCCCCCCGCGTCCCCGTCCCCCCCGCGGCGGGGCTCGGCTCCCCCCATCCCCCGTTCCCCCGGCGCGGCTCGGGTCCCCCTGTCCCGTCCCCCCCCGCGGCACGGCTCGGGTCCTGGGGGCGGCTCGGGTCCAAGCCGGCCCTGCGTGGTGGTCTGGCTGTGGGCTCTCCCTTGGGTCTGAGCTTGGGTGTCTAGCCTGAGTCTCTGCCAGAGCTGCAATGTCCACACTGTTATTTTTAGCTACTAGCTTGAGTCCCGCTCCCGCAGGTCTGTCTGTCCGGGCTGGAAGGCCAGCTCCTTGCTGCAGTGTAGACATAACCTTAGAGAAAAAGTGTTAGGCAGAATTCCTGCTACTAGGCTACCTCCCCACTCTGGTGCTGTTTTGGACTCCAGCTCATGCCAGTGTGAGAGCAGAACCAGCAACCTCTGCATCAACCCAGAACGCAAGGCAGGAGCTGTGCAACTGGGACTATCAAGCCAAGGAGAATTTTTTTTAATTAAAACACACACAAACAGGAGACTGGCTCTGGATAAAATTTATTCATCTGAAAAGTCATGTCAGATGAAAAGATGCAAGCCCCTACTTCCACTTGTTTGACACATTACGTTTATCTGGACACTGCAGGCACCTCTAGTAATCTGGCATTTTACCTTCATCGAGCTCTTCCCATCAATAAGGGTCTCACGTGGTAGGGGCACCAGCCAGCTAGCACCCAGCATGCTGCAAAATAGTGGAGAAAAGGGGAAGTTTTATCACAGGACCCTGGGGCAAGTCACTACCCTGACAAAAATGCCATGAAAATTTTAAGGACCTGTTTGAACGGCCCCCAGATGGTAAACTACATGATATTCAACTTGCCTGCCTCAGAGAGAGGCAGGGTTGAGCTGTGGCTCTACCTCCATTAAAATCTGTGGTTCTAAGAATGTATGTGTTCCCAATCCACAGCTGAGACCATTAAGCAATCCTTATACCAGTGCTACTCAGACCTCAGGGGTTCAGGAGCGAAATTAGCGATCTCTATTACTCACAAGAGCCACAGTAGTGTGAATTGATTTACTATAGTACTATATATTCATGTTTAAACAGCATGATAGGGAAATATTTAGTGTTATATAATATATACAATATCTTATTCTCTCAGCAAAATGACTGACCAAGTATTATTATTTTATCAACAACAATTGGTTAATAACATAGTAAAAGCATCCCAATTGGTTAATAATTAAATCCCACAGTGTTTTAATATCATGTGCTGCAAAGAGCCGCAGGAGACGCATTAAAGAGCCACTTGTGGCTCGCGAGCCTCAGACTGAGTATCTCTGCCTTATACATTGGGAACTGGAAATAAAATAGCATTTTCAGGATTAAATAATTGGAATAAGGAAATATTGAATGCCCTCCAATTCTTAAGATCTTAAATCTTTCAAGACTTGAAACCATTAGTGTTCAGCCTGTGTCTGCTGAGTCAGTGGCACCGGTAGCCAGGAGATAAAGATAATGTTAGAAACAATGGCGATTATTTTTTCTGCTTCTATCTATTGCTTGGTTGACTCCCGAAGACCAGCTTACTGGCAGCTGGCTCCTACCACAGGACAGTTTTTGAGGCGGCTGTGTTGCTGATCATCTAAATCCAAGTCTACAAAAGAGTAACAAATCATCACAGCACTCCCAGTTTAGAAAAAAGGCCTGAACTTTAGAATAAAGTTCAAACATGTGCTGTCATGCTCACAGAATGAAAACATGCTATAAGGGATAGAGCTGGGCGAAGAACTGATTTTTCAGTTTGCTTTCCAATCTAAAAAAATAGACTCAAAATAGTTTCAAGTCAATCTGAGATGAAAATTTTCTGGCAAATCCGAAAGTCAGAAACAATTTTTGGTTTAGGGTGAATTAAATGTTTTGTTTAATTTTTTAAATATTTGCATGTTTGAAACATTTCAAAATATTTCATTTCATTAACTTATTCTTTAATAAAATGGAAGCAGCTTTCAAAATAAAAAGTCATTTCAAGTTGAAAAACTGAAATGTTTAATTTAAAAAATGTCAATTAAACATTTCTATTTTTTTATATTTTTATTTGTTAAAGGCCTTTTTTAGCCAAACCAATTTGGTGAATTCTGCACAAATTTGCAAAATGTTTCAGTCGACTCAAGTCAGCATTTGTCGGCAAAAAAAGGTGGGGGTTTTTGAGAAATTTCACCCAGGTCTGATGTGGATGAATCACTCCATGAGGTTTCAACAGCATGTCTTTCCCGCCCCACGGTTTTAAAACATGTGCTAGATGCATGTGTTAATTAAAATATCAGCTCCATAGACTATGAACTCACTACCTTAAAAATATAAGGGAGGTGCTGTGGCTACTGAACTGTACAATTTTGGGTTAGAAGACATGTGAACTGGCGGGTGTTAACTTAAAGCAGTGTTTCCCAAACTTGGGACACGGCTTCTTTAGGGAAAGCCGCTGGCGGGCCGGGCTGGTTTGTTTACCTGCTGCATCCGCAGGTCCGGCCGATCGTGGCTCCCACTGGCTGCGGTTCACCACTGCAGGCCAATGGGGGCTGCGGGAAGAGGCGCGGGCTGAGGGATGTGCTGGCCGCCGCTTCCAGCATCTCCCATTGGCCTGGAGCACGAACCCCGCGGCCAATGAGAGCTGCAATCGTCCGGACCTGCGGACGCGGCAGGTAAACCAGCCCGGCCCGCCAGGGGCTTTCCCTAAACAATCGGTGTCCCAAGTTTGGGAAACACTGACTTAAAGGAACCCTTCCCTGTACTGTTTCCTGAATTCAACAAAGAAATATATTGAAAATGACACAGAAAAAAATGAATTAAAAATAGAAAATATGCGCGGCAGAGCTCAAAGAATGTCTGTTCCCTAGATTATTACCAAGATATGCGAGCCTGCACAATTTCATGCAAATCAGACTTCATCTACTGTGTGTTTTGCTTCCGTAGATAAAAATGAGATGAATGACAACCAGGATTTTCTCAACACCTCATACATAGTATGTTCATTTTGGGAAGTGGTAAGAAATAGAGTGAATGTGATTCCGGACAGTGACATCCCCAGTGATCTGAAAATATTTGCACTAGGTGACCTGAATAGTCTCTGGAATATAAATGAACCACAAAAGAAATTTTCTATTAAGAGCAAATGCAATTGCTAAAAGGATGATACTGCTGAAATGGAAATGTGCAAAAGGATTAAAGCTTGCAGTAAGATGCACAGGGTTAAGTGAACTGACAAATCTAGAGAAAATCACCTTGAGTTTGAAGAAGCAAGAGAGGGGTTTTTTTTAGGAAATCTGGTAATTATATTTAGAGATTTATGATTGAATCATCATACCATACATAATAAGTTACTGTTGTAAATTAGAATACCTAGAACTTGTTTATTTATTAGAATAGTAATACATAATCATGTAGTTATGCCAGGCTCTCAAAAAACTCAAGTATCTGAAACAAAACTTAAGAATTTTGAAAAGGAAAACATTTTTTTTTGGTACATTTGTATAAATTCTCCATCCATACAGCAACTGTGAAAATGATTTTTGTACAGCTTAACGATTTGCATTTTAGATCGTGCTTTTCGTCTGCTGGCCACAGAGAACTTTCTGAAGAGGGATAAGTATTGCTGATCCTGTGTTATAGATGGGGAAACTGAAACACAGTGAGGTAAAGTGAGTTGGCAAAGGTTACAGAGTATCGGTGGCACAGAAAGGACTAGAACTCCTTACTTCTGTGCTCTAATCTCTAGACCATCTGACTCATTGTGATTGGTAGTATGTGAAATGGAGTAATCAGCTCAGTTCAAAAGTTTTCAGTGCTTGTTGTTAAGGCAATGCCCTGTCTTTCCCATCAAGTGAAGTCCAGTGTTATCCCAGTGATAGTTGTGATTGCTGTGTGTGTTAAGGTTACATCAGAATGTTCATTGTAATGCCCCAGTCTTATAAATTTCTGAGATTCTTCTTTTGGGCTGCATTTTGCCATGCTTGGTCTCAGCCAAGTCCTGTTCACCGTATTCATATAAGTAGTCCCACTGAAGCCTGCAGTAGGGGCCAAGTCTTTGTATTGTAAGCTCACTGGGGCAAAGACGGTGTGTCTTTCTCTCTCTGCAGCACCTAGCACATTATTGGCTCTCAATAAATAATAGTAGTTGTTCACTAACAGGCTATTAGTTGCATCTATTAATATGTAAATCATATGGTATTAAGCGCTAATCATTAAGCATATGTGTTTAATATACATCTTTACAAGCAGTGCTTGAAGTCTTACAAGTGAACTATAATCTCTGTTCTTATAGCAGTTCTGAGTTATATACTTCTTAGCTGAACATTCTGTGTACTAAAAAGTCCAGTACAAGTTAAGATAGGTAAAGCATTCCTTCCCATTGTGTTTTAAAAAAAAAAATAACAAACGCTAACCAGAAATGAATTTCACCTCTGTTTTGCATAGCTTTGTATGTTAGTATGTCTATATTTTCAGCAACATGTGTAAAATAACTTTCCTTGACAGGACAACTATTATTTAAACTGGCTAAATAAAATAATGGAATTTAATAAACAACCCCTAGATAAGAATCATTAAACTACAACACTACAAAATGGATCCATTCATTCCACAGATCAGTTTACAGCACAGTATACTACATCCAAACATTATGGCATTACATACATATCCATAGCAGAATGAAGAGGGGCTGATTTATCATTGTACTGCACTTTGTGTGCTCACTTGCAATAGTGCAAAGACAGTGTAAAGTCAGTGTGAAATGCTAGCATTCTAATTTACCCAATTTAGATGCAAGACAACAGTGAATTGGCCTCCAGGATCAATGTACTTTGTTTATATTGCAGGTAGATGCAGGGGTGTGGGTGGGTGTATTTGGTGCAGAGTGTATGTTTCTGGGGTCATTTTGGACTCTTGCCTGAAGAAGGGCTGCAGGATGTGGCCTTGAATAATGCTAAGGCACAAAGGTACAGCCATGATTAAAGTATGTTAACAATCCATTCTGTTCTATGTAGATTCTTACACTGGTTCTGCATCACCAAGTGCCTTCTAGTAGGTCATAAAGTGACATGCGTAACCTCTGCCACGTGTGGTTCATTTTCTCTTTCATTCTCTCCCCAGGGGAATTGTGTGTGCAGTAAAGTGTTCTGACTTGGTTTGGGGTTTGGTTTTTTAATGTACATGCTGCTATTTGTTAATGCTAGAAGTGCGCCTGGCATGTGGAGCGGAAGGGGTTTGTGATAATCCTTAGTTTTTGTGAAAGTTTATTCAACAGTCTTGGACCAATGCCAGAGAAAACTCTGTCTCTTACACAGATGATCTTTACCTTTTAGGTACAAAGTTCCATTGTGCCAAAAGAGCAGTGTTGTCAACTACGGTTCTCACCCCAGAGTTTTAGGCAATAGTTTAGTGATGATATTGTTATGCTGTTATGTTGGGTAGCAGCAGCCAGTAAGCGTGTCTTGGATATATGGTAGCCATGTTTCATTCAGCCCAAATGAGGGAAGAAACGGTTACTCACTTTCTCGTAACTGTTGTTCTTCGAGATGTATTGTTCATGTCCATTCCAAGCAGGTGTGTGCGTGCCGCGTGCATGCCAGCCGGAAGATTTTTCCATAGCAGCATCCGTAGGGTCGGCTCCGGCGCCCCCTGGAGTGGTGCCTTTATGGCGCTATATATAGGGGCCAGCCGACCCCCCACCGCCCCAGTTCCTTCTTGCCGATACTCCGACAGAGGGGTAGGAGGGTGGGTATTGGAATGGACATGAACAACACATCTCGAAGAACAACAGTTACGAGAAGGTGAGTAACCGTTTCTTCTTCTTCGAGTGATTGTTCATGTCCATTCCAAGCAGGTGACTCACAAGCCCAAGTCTAGGTGGTGGGGTCGGAGGTCACTGCAGACTGGAGGACTGCACAGCCAAATGCAGCATCCTCCCTAGCCTGGTGTGTAATGGCGTAGTGAGCCATAAAGGTGTGGATTAAGGACCAGGTGGCCGCTCTACAAATTTCCTATGTTGGGATGTGGGCCAGGAACGCAGCTGAAGAGGCCTGCGCTCTCGTGGAGTGGGCCGTGATAGGCGGGGCTGGTATATTGGCCCGACTGTAGCATTCTTGGATACAGGTTCTGATCCAAGCCGAGATCCTCTGTGACGTGACCGGGAGCCCCTTCCTACTGTCAGCCACAGCGACGAAAAGTTGGGTTGACTGCCTGAAGGGTCTCGTCCTTTCCATATAAAACGCGAGAGCCCTGCGAACATCCAGAGAATGCAGCCTGCGCTCCTTAGCCGAGGAGTGCGGTTTGGGATAAAACACAGGGAGAAAAATGTCTTGACCCATGTGAAATGGGGAAACCACCTTAGGTAGGAATGCAGGATGCGGCCTGAGTTGGACCTTGTCCTTGTGGAAGACGGTGTATGGAGGCTCGGATGTCAGAGCTCTGAGTTCCGATACCCTCTGTGCTGATGTGATAGCCACCAAGAACGCGACCTTATATGAGAGGTATAACAGCGAGCATGAAGCCAGCGGCTCGAATGGGGCCCCCGTGAGGACAGACAGGACCAAATTGAGATCCCAAGCAGGAACAGGTTGACGGATATGTGGGAACAATCTGTCAAGACCCTTAAGGAACCGTCCAACAAGTGGGTTTGCAAACACTGAGGTCCCCCCCTCTCCAGGGTGAAATGCGGAGGTTGCAGCAAGGTGGACTCAAATCGATGAGAGAGTTAGTCCCAGGTGTCTCAGATGTAGCAAATAGTCCAAGATGAGAAGGATCGGGGTGAGCAAGGGGCCCTGACCGTGCTGTGTAACCCAGAGGGAGAAGCGCTTCCACTTGGCCAAATACGTAGACCTTGTCGACGGCTTCCTGCTGCCCAGCAGGACCTGTCTGACCTGATGGGAGCATTGTAACTCCAGTGGGTTTAGCCATGGAGCATCCAAGCTGTGAGGTGGAGCGACTCCAGGTTCAGGTGAAGGAAGCGACCGCGATCCTGCGTGATCAAGTCCGGTAGTAGGGGCAACCTGAGCGGAACCCTCGTAGACATGTGTAGGAGAGACATGTACCAATGCTGGCGTGGCCACGCAGGAGCTATGAGGATGAGTTGAGCGTGATCTCTGTGGGCCTTGAGGATCACCTTGTGACTCAAGGGAATCGGGGGAAGGCATAAAGAAGCCCGTCTGCCCAAGAGAGGAGAAACACGTCTGATAGGGATCCCTGACTGCGTCCCATGAGGGAGCAGAATTGACGACACTTCCTGTTCTCGCTGGAAGCAAACAAGTCCACCCGGGGATGACCCCAGAGTCGGAAAATTGAGAGAACTACATCCCAGCGGATAGACCACTCGTGACCCTGGAACGAGCGGCTGAGAGTGTCCGCGAGCGCGTTGTGCGTGCTGGGGAGGTAGGATGCTATCAGGTGAATTATGTTCTGTACGCCAAAGTCCCATAATGCTTGGGCCTCCTGGTAAAGGGGAGAGGAGCGAGCACCACCCTGTTTGTTGATATAAAACATTGTTGGAGTATTGTCTGTGAGGACAGAAACGCACTTGCCCGCGAGCTGGGACTTGAATGCCATGCATGCGAGGCGTACCGCTCGCAATTCCCTGACATTGATGTGCGATGAAAGATCCTCCCTCGACCACAGACCTTGGGTCCGGAGGTGGCCCAGGTGTGCACCCCATCCCTGATCCGACGCGTCCGTTACCAGGGTCAGGGAGGGCTCTGCTTCGAGGAAAGGGACCCCCGCGCAGACCACCCATGGGTCGAGCCACCATTGGAGGGAGTCCAACACCGGATGAGGTAACATCACCACTGAGTCTAGGGAGTCCCTGACTGGCCGATAAACCCCTGCCAACCAAGATTGGAGAGGGCGCAGTCTGAGCCTGGCGTGTCTGACGACATAGGTACATGCTGCCATGTGCCCTAGTAATTTGAGGCAGCTTCTTACTGTGGTGGTAGGGTAACTTTGGAGGCCAAGAATGATATTGGACAAAGTTCGGAATCTGGCCTCTGGGAGATATGCTCTGGCTTGTGTCGAGTCCAGAAGTGCTCCTATGAATTCGATTCTTTGTGTTGGAGAAAGAGTGGACTTGGCCTCATTGAGTAAGAGGCCAAGGGAGCTGAAGGTGTGCCTGATGAAGACCACCTGAGCCTCCACGAGTGCCTTGCTCCTGCCCTTGATGAGCCAATTGTCCAGGTAAGGGAATACCTGGCTCCCTTGCCTGCAGAGGAAGGCTGCCATGACTGCCGTGCACTTCGTGAAGACCCTTGGGGCTGCTGATAGACCGAAGGGTAGGACCGTGAACTGTAGATGAACGTTGCCAACGAGAAACCTGAGGTAACACCTGTGGCGAGGGATTATTGCGATATGGAAGTATGCATCCTTTAAGTCGAGGGCGGCATACCAGTCTCCTGGATCCGGGGAAGGATTGATGGAGGACAGGGAGAATATGCGGAACTTGAGCTTTTTGACAAACTTGTTAAGACACCGCAAGTCCAGAATAGGTCTGAGGCCCCCTTTCACTTTCGGTATTAGGAAATATCGAGAATAGAAGCCCTTGCCCCATAGTTCTGGAGGCACCTCCTCCACTGCCCCTGCTGTAAGGAGGGACTGAACTTCTTGAAGGAGAAGTTGCTCGTGAGAGGGGTCCCTGAAGAGGGATGGGGAGGGGGGCTGGTGGGAGGGAGGAAAACTGGATAGAATATCCCTCCTCTACCGTGCGAAGCACCCAAGCGTCTGATGTGATCCGGGCCCACGCACGATAGAAGGGGGACAGACGTGATGAAAAGGTAAGGTTGGGAGGATCCAGAGATCTGTCCAGTAGGCCGTCCTTGACCGAACCCGCAAAATGGTTGTCTAGGCCCCTGCGGAGGCCTTGGTTGGGTAGAAGACTGGCCGAAGGGCTGCTGTTGTTGCCTCCTCCTGTCAGTCCGCGGTCTTCTGCCCACGGCATCACCTCGATTTTGAGGTTGATATGGACGCGGGGCCTGTGGCGGCCTAAACTGCCTACGCTGAGTAACGGGTGTGTAGGCCTAAAGAACGGAGGGTGGTCCGCGAGTCCTTTAGGCTATGGAGCCGTTTGTCCGTCTTTTCTGAGAAAAGCGTGGGCCCTTCGAAAGGTAAGTCCTGTATAGTCTGTTGGACTTAATAAGGAAGGCCGGAAACTTGAAGCCAAGCTCCGCGCCTCATGCCGAGACCAGTAGCCAACGTGCGCGAGGCCGAATCGGCTGCGTCCAAGGCTGCCTGAAGGGAAGCTCGAGTAATTAATCTGCCCTCCTCGACAAGGGCCGAGAACTCGGTTCGTGAATCCTGCGGGAGGAGGTCCGTAAACCTAGACAAAGCCGAGCACGTGTTGTGTCCATACCGGCTCACTATGGCCTGCTGATTGGCAATACGCAACTGTAGGCCCCCCGTTGAATAGACCTTACGTCCGAAGAGGTCCAACTTTTTAGCCTTTCTATTTTTAGGAGTGGATCCCTGAAAACCTTGTTGCTCCCTCTGGTTGGCCGCATCCACCACCAGGGAGTCCGGCGGGGGGTGCGTGTAAAGATGTTCATAGCCCTTGGTTGAGACAAAATACCGCCTCTCAGTCTTTTTGGCTGTAGGGGCCAATGAGGCTGGAGTTTGCCACAAGGTGCGAGTTGTGTCCGCAATGGTTTTTATGAGGGGTAGGGCCACCCTAGATGGGCCCGACGGGGCCAGGATATCAATTACAGGATCGGTGTCCACCTCGATCTGTTCCGTCTGTATCGAGAGGCTCTGGACCGCTCGAGTAAGGAGCTGTTGGAGGAGTCTATTATCCTCTAAAGCCGGAGCAGCAGAAGTTCCCGCCACTGCCTCATCCGGAGATGAAGAGGAAGATGTTCCATGTAGCTGCCCTTCATCTAGCACGTCTTCCTCTGTAAGGGCCTGCGGCACATGGTACTCCGGCTGTGCGGCCGGTGCGGGCTCAAGATGTGGCACCGCGGCCAGTACCGGGGTCGCCACCAAACGCTGAGGAGTGCTGGGTGGTGCCTGTGCTGAAGGAAGCAAAGCCCCTGTCGATGCCATTGTTTGACCTGGGGCTTTGTGGCACACTCCTGTCAGACGGCGGTGCCGGTGGCGGTGGCATTAGCGGCAGTGCCCCAGACGCTGAGGAGACGGAAGCGGTTCATAAGCGGGGCCCGTACGCCTGACCCACCGACTGATGGTAGGCCCATGGCATCCAGAATGGCCACTGTGGAGGTGGTTGCCACTCCTGCTGCCGATGCCACTGTGGCGGGTATGGTTGGGCACTCCTACGCGAGGACGATCTGCTCCTCGATCTGTTAGAACGGTAGGAGTCCGCCTCCGAGTCAGAAGTCTCTGAATAGGAGGACATCGGAGGAGCGGTACCCACAGTCACCGGATGGGGTGCTCGCACCGATGCCGCTACCGTGGCGCCGCGTGGAGAGTGCGGTGAGCACATCGCCGGTTTACCCTTAGAGTGATACTGGGGCCCGGCGGCAGCCGGAGGTTGTCTGCACTGATGCGATGACGCCGGCACCAGAAGGTTCAAGAGGTCTGAGGCAGCCTCGAATGCCTCAGGCGTCGATGAGAGGCGGACCTCCTCCATAATGTCCGGGGATCTATGCCGTTCCGGATTCGACCTTGCCCTCTCCGGGGCGGGAGTCAACGGGATGGCCGGATGGGTCTGCGGCGCGGGTTGCCCCGTAACAATCGTGGACTGTGCCCGACCTTTAGGGTCCCCATGGAGAGATTGTTCGGTTCGCGGCCTGTTCTTTTTAGCCGGCACCGGTGAAGGAGAGCGGCGTCTTGTCGAAGACAATTTCTTATGCACCGACTCTCTGCGGTGCCGGGGTCTTGGGGCCTTGGCCTCACGACCTATCTCCGGTGCTGGGGCACTGCGCACCGAGGATGAAGTGCTGGGTGCCGGCTCTGAAGGTCCGGGATCCAATTGTGGCCGCAGTACCGCCTCCATTAGGAGGCCTTTAAGTCTCTGCTCTCTATCCTTGAGAGTCCTGGGACGAAAAGCCCTGCAAATAGGGCACCTGTCCCTTTGATGGGTCTCTCCGAGGCACCGCAAGCAGGAAGAGTGCGGATCACTTTTCAGCATAAACGTCCCGCAGTCCCGACAGAGTTTGAACCCTGGGGACCCGGACATGCCCCAGCGGGGCAACGAAAAGTTGGGGAAACCCCCCCCAACTGACACCTAACTATCTAACAGTAACACTAACTACTAACTAATAAACTATGTACAAGAACTATAGAACACTGCCACGATTGCTAAAGAGCAAGAGAAGTTCCAGCTAGCCGTCACCGG
The DNA here is from genome assembly GCF_013100865.1 of Trachemys scripta elegans. Classification (NCBI taxonomy): domain Eukaryota; kingdom Metazoa; phylum Chordata; order Testudines; family Emydidae; genus Trachemys; species Trachemys scripta. The sequence continues at coordinate 65,112,742 of NC_048307.1, read as the reverse complement.
CGGTAAGAAGGAACTGGGGCGGTGGGGGGGTCGGCTGGCCCCTATATACAGCGCCATAAAGGCGCCACTCCAGGGGCGCCGGAGCTGACCCTACGGATGCTGCTATGGAAAAATCTTCCGGCTGGCATGCACGCGGCGCGCACACACCTGCTTGGAATGGACATGAACAATCACTCAAAGAAGAACAATTAAAACTCTTTATTTAGTGATAGCTGATACAAGACAAGCCACTGCTCAAATCACAGAGCTGCATGGCAAGACCGGAGCAGAAGCTGAGATCTTGTCTAGACTTGAAAGTTAATTTGGATTAAATTAGGGGGTGAATTTAAAGCACGATAACTATTCCTGAATAACTCCATATGTGGACACATTTATTCCAGAATAAGAATGTCCACCCTGGAGTTATTCCAGAATAGCTATGATGGAACAACCCCACGTGTAGACAACCACTGAGCCGTGCAGGCTCTGATCCGATTGCAAATGCAGGGTCTGGGGATTGATTGGATTATAGCTCTGTGTGTGTCTATGTGTGGAGAAGCAGAGATACAGCAGGAAAAAGCCAGAGAAGCATAGGTAGCATGGCCTTGGAGGAAACACGGGCAGAGCTATGTGTACAGTGCTGGCTGGCAGCAGGCTTGGATTTCTGAAAAAGGAAACTGCCTAGTGTTTGATTCTTACCGAGCTCAGGGAAATGGGTCTTTTATGTTCATTCTTTGTAAACTAACAGGGTGGCACCCAAGAAATACCCGACTCCATCAATTTCTCTTCCTAATGGAAATGCCTGGCAAGGCCCTGAATATTGGCTAACCACTAGGGGCAAAAGGGGCAACAGTGTTTTATGATTTACTTGGCTACGTGGACTTCTTGGTTCAAATTCAGACCTGGTGTAAGAGGTATAGTATGCTGTTAATTTGTGGATTTCCCCACCTCTGAATTTGCTCCCTTGCATAATGGCTTAACTGCTACTTTTCTAATTTAAATGTAAAAAGTTGATAATGATAATAAAACATACACATGCATTTAATATTCCCATACTGTTCCCCCCTCCCATCTTTTGTTCCCTGTCAATAAGCAAGATCTTTCATGAGTGATTTGCTCAGTCAGAAAGTGATTCTACACTATTTCTTACAGAGATTTCTGCTGAAGTGGGGTGGCTGTAAAGAAGCAGTAATTCCTTTACATTCTATAACCATGCCATTTTCTCTATCAGCATGGAGCATTTGACTCGTATGCCCTAGAAAATAACTCCTCACTCCCACTATGTGCTCATACATTGAGCTGAGATCTAAACCTGACCTGTAGTTCTGAGATGCAAACTCATGATTAAAACTGCTTGATGCAAGAGGTCAGTTATTCGGTATCCGGAGCCTCAGGAGTGCATGAAGCTGCTATTTAGGGGGGAGTGTCATGAATTGAAAGAGGTGTGAATGCTTTTTAATGTCTATTGAAGTCACAAAAAAAAGCGTCAGAATATATGTCTGACTCGGGGGGAGGGGGGGAGGGAATCATTATAGGGCTCAATCCTGATTCCTTTCAAGTCAGTCGGAGTTTTACCATTGACTTTAATGGGAGCAGGATCAGGTTGTTAAATGTCACCCACTCGTGGGTTTTTTTGGGAAAAACCAATATTTTGTTTGTGAAAAGTTAAGAGGCCTCTAATTTCTGATGCAAGGATGGATGTGTGAGGAGAGAGAATGAATGGCAAGAGACTTAGAAATGTAAGCAAAAAGCCAGTACGTTTCTCATAATGGCATTACTCTCCCATTACAGTACATTAAAGTACACTGAGAAATTGGCCAGAGCTGCAGAATTCAGACCCGAATCAGAATTTTAAACTCCTCAAAGTCCAGATCTGGGGTTTGATTAAGCCTCATTATAAACATAGGGTTAATTGATATTTGGAGCCAGACCTGGGGTTGGAAATGAGCTGCCTAGTCTTGTCTGGTTTGTTCAGTGCCCAGATTTAGTACAATACTCTCAAAACATGCACAGTTCAGGGCTGCTTGGGTACACAGATTTGATATAGGCTCATCTCTAATTGCAATTATTCAAAAGGCTTCTTCTTTGCCTGATTGCATAAAATGGTATTTGCATATGGACTAAAAGGCAACTGCCTGTCTAACTACTCACAAATGCACTCGCCAATCAGAAATCTCGAGAATTTGACTCAAATTCTGGTTAGTAACCTTTGTTTTATGAGCTATAAGTCTCCCTTATGCTGAATTTGTGCTTTGTTATTTTAAATTCTAAAAGGCACTGGGAACGGTGTTGATGAAAAATAAATGGAGTAATCATGGGGGAAACTCTCCTCACATTCGTTCTTCAGAGAGAGATTCTGATCTGCACATGAGGATTTAAAAACCACCACCATGAAAACCTAGCTCTCAAACCTAGTTCTGACAGTATCTCAGTTAAATACAGCGCTCTTGGCTGCCTTGAACTCCTGTCATCCAGACTCCTCTAGCTGTGACTAGCTGTCTTGTACTTCTCTTGATGAGCCATACATCCTGCTAAATGCTGAGATGCACATCTTCAAAGTGCTTCAGGGAGTTTTAGCCATCTGATTGTCCCATTGATTTTAATGGGAGCTCCAGGACCAGATCCCCATATATTACTTTGAAAAAAATATCTGTAGAGATTGATTCAGGGCTCAGATAGGTGCCTAAGACCTCATTTAGTCATTTCTGTATAGAGAGGAGTGAACTGTTCCTAACTAATTCTTCGTTCAATGAATGTTACCCTTTTTCATTTTGCAGAGACTTTGATTTTTATGAATTTATTCGTTATTTGAAATTACTTGACTATTTCTTGCAAACATATTTTAGCTGATGGATTCCTCATAAACTCTTTGGAGACTCCCAATGAGTCAATAAAGCATTAATCCTGACATTCATTCTCATGTTTGTTATATAATTAGGTATTTTAGGAGTAAAATTAGGAATGGTTAATCAGCAGAGCATTTACACCAGACTTCTTATTAATGTGAGTTTGATTTGCCCTGAGTAACGACGCATAGTAACCACAAGTAAATATGGCAAGGATTTAAGATATATGACTGGAGTGTGACTATAGTTAACTAGTAGCGCTTATTTCCTCTCTGCTCTCTTGGTGGTTGTGTCAGCATTAAATTCAAGGCACTGGATTTATTATTATTATTAAGTGTTTGTTTAAAGTCTTGGTCGTAAGAGTAATATTATGGTACCACCCACTCGTGGTACAAGGCCCCACTGTGCACACGCATAACAAAATGACAATCCCTGCCTAAGGAGCTTACAATATAGGATGTGACACAACTCAGTTAGCATGTCAGATTAGCTGCAGAAAGTTGAGAGGTTTTCTCCTGAAAACAGGGTCCAGATCCAGGGTCAAACTTGGACTCTTTAGACAGAGCGTTTCTCCTAGCTCGGAAGAACACCCTCCTTAATGGCCTGTGGCCTTCCTCTCACTGCAGAGTTCTTTTACTCTTGCCCCAAATGAGGCTGGTGACTCGCCAGAATGAGGTAGGTAGCTGCCTTGCACTTGCTGCTGACCTCAGGGCCTTGGTCCAAAGATTGTGTCTTAACCCTCCCCTGCCTGTATATCTCTTGAGCATGTTTTTGCTAATGTTAAAAAAAGCTATCCTAAACTTTATCCAGCATCCCCCTCCGCTGTGAGTATTTCTTTGGGAATGCTGACATGCTCAGTACTGTGCCCAAACCCCTCTCTGACCTCTACCACCTCCCAGTAAATCCCATCTACAGTGGCCAAATAATCACTCTCACATGTCCTGTTAACCACAAGGAAAATGGAGTCAATTTCCTCTGTTCTATGTTCTTGAGAGACTCACTTGTGATTTTTTTTCCTCCCCCCATTGAGTATTTCTATATCATATCTCACTTTCTCCCCTCGTCAGTCAACCCTCTTTGCTAATTTGGTAGTTATTTTCTTCGCCCCTACAATGTTATGCTCTCAACACACCCAGAGCCAATGCCTGTGGCAAGACAGCACCATTATAAAATTACTTAGCAGGCTGCCTGTGTCTCTGCTGTGGGCCTTGGGGAACTATCACACTCTCTGCTGCACACTTTCTTCTTTCCTAGAGATCTAACACAATACTGTGACTAGTTACTTGGAGCTATATTTCCCTTTGTCCTGGAAAACTTTTATTTATTTTTAGTAAATGCTTGTCAGTATTTCTAACATTGTGCCTCCAGCAACATGGCCTGGACTGAAGCCACCCAGCAGTCTGACAACCTGTTAGGCAAGTCTCCCATCAATTAGGCTGCAGCTGTCATTGTATCTATTCTCAGCCTCTTGTTACATGTTTGCAAATATCATAGGCTGCAGTTTAGCTGCTTTTTAGCTTATTTCTCTTCCATATCTAGTCAAGAACATTTCATCTCCAGAACTCCTTGGCTCATTTCTTGTTCTTGCTTTCTAACCATCATAGCTTTATTATCCTATTTATATATGCTTATCAAGGTTACTCATATGTTCCTTTTATAAATCCGGCTCTCTTTTACCCTAAAGCTCCTTAACTTGAGCCTTTTCATTACTTTTTTGACATGCAACACCAAACACAGGGCTAGATCTTGATGCTTTACACTTCATTTTCCACTATTCCAGTAGTTTCTCTAATATATATAGACTAGCTAATCGCCATTTAAATCCACCATATTAAAATTATATCGTCCAGAGACATCCTCCTTAGGGGCTGTCTTACTTCTGCTGGTGTTTGGACTATGGTCCTTTGCATTACATTAGTAGGTTCACTGCGGCTGGAAAGAGAAGCACTGAGAATATATAACCTGTTAGAATTTCCTTTTCTACGCTCTTCCATTTGCAGTTTCCTGTTCCTCTGTAAACATCATGAAAATTGCTTTATAATAGAATTTTTTGCCAGCTGCTGCTCTTTGCTTGGTGGTCCTTGATGCTAATGTTTCATCCACTAATCTACAGAGCACAGTCCTGTTTATGTTAGCCAAATTAAACAACAACACTTGTGCATTTCATTTTCTTGTTTTGCTTCTCATATGAAATGGAAAGTCAGAACTGGTGTGTTCCAGCAAGATAGCAGAATCATAGAATCATAGAAATGTAGGACTGGAAGGGACCTTGATAGTTCATTTAGTCCAGTCCCTTGCACTGAGGCAGGACTAAGTATTATTAGACCATCTTTGACAGGTGTTTGTCTAACCTGTTCTTAAGAATCTCCAATGACAGAGATTCTACAACCTCCTTAGTTAACTTGTTCCAGTGCTTAACTACCCTTACAGTTTAGAAGTTTTTCCTATGTCTAACCTAAATCTCCCTTGCTGCAATTTAAGCCCATTGCTTCTTGTCCTAAGGAGAGCAATTCATCACCCTCCTCTTTATAGCAACCTTTTATTTACTTGAAAACTGTTATCACGTCCCCCCTTCACTCTTCTCTCCAGATGAAACAAACCCAATTTTTTCAATCTTTCCTCGTAGGTCATGTTTTCTAGACCTTGAATCATTTTTGTTGCTCTCCTCTGGACTTTCTCCAATTTGTCCACATCTTTCCCGAAGTGTAGTGCCCAGAACTACACACAGGACGTGTCCTCTTTGGCCTGATTAAGAGAGAGATAACGAGATCATATAGAAATATATTTCACTGGCCTGGCTCAGCCATTGAACAAAAATATTGAAATAATTTCATTTTCCTTTGACCCCATATATCCTAACAATGTGTCTCCAGCCTGTGTGCAGCTTTTGCAGGCAGATCTGGACTTGTCCATCGTTCACATATTGGAGCAGTTAAGTTGAAATAAGCTCTTGCTGTCTTGGCAGAAGTCCCTACATTTGGATATAGGGGGATTGATGAAAAGGCATTTTCAGTGGATGGCCCATAACTCTGGAATTCACTCCTCCTCCACCCACCCTCCTCCAAGCATATTGCAATGCCCATCTCTGTGCTCAGCTGTTTGCTTGCTGCCGTGGCATATTTGTTATATTTATGGCTTAATTTGGAGGATATGTCTGTTTAATTTTTATATTGGTCAGTTTATTTTGTATTGTTCTTTAGACCTTCTCTAGGGGCCTGATCCAAAGCTTATTAAATTTGGGCCAGTGAGAGAATTAGAATGACTTTATATCCCAGTGGTTAGGGTGCTCTCCTGGGTGGTGAGAGACTCACGTTCAAATCCCTGCTCCATTCAGGCATAAAGGGGAACTGAACCTGTCTCCCACATCCTGGGTGAGTTCTCTAAGCACTGCACTAATGGTTATAACAGGGGGCTCCTTCTCTAGCTGTTTTAGGTGTGCTCAAAACCTGAGGCTGCTCTAGACAATCTGCTGCCTTGTCCTCAGAGGCCTGGGGTGGCAGGTGTGGCCCGGCTACCAACTAGCTGGTTGTGAGCAAGGTTTGGGCTATCTTTTAAAGATTGGGTGGGATTTTTACCTACTTGTACCTACCTCAGGCTTTTTGCTTATCTTTTTTTTTTTCTTGGACCAGACCTTGCCCCCTGACCAATGTAATGGTGCTGGGATGCAAGCCCCATCCCACGTGATTGGATGGCTTTTTTAGACCAATCAAGCTATTTTCTTTGAAATTTAGTGGCTGCTGGGCCTCTCTCATGATGCTATCAACATGCTTGGCTGCAGACATTTAGGTGGCTTGTGGACCTTAATAGCGGAACGTACATGCCTAGGAACTTTAGATGACTGCAGGGGTTTTGTGAGTGCTGGACCTAGGTGCCTAAGATAGCAGTTAGATTCCTAAATCGCCCTTGTGAATCCAGCCCTAAATGCCTATGGCACTTTTAAAAAGATAGGCTCCCAACTCATCGAGGTGCTTTTAAAAATGCTACCCATTTTGTTTAAGGCACATACTAGTGATCTGAGCTGCAGATCTCAGGAAGAATTAGGTCTGAAGTACTGGAGGTTTTTTTCAGCTATATAAGGAACAGCACATTTCACATGTAAATAAGACCCCAAACTCTCCCACTCAACCACTGAGCTTTTCAGCTCTTTTGAAATTATAAACACTGTTAGAACAAGCTGCGGTCATGTACACAATGCTTAGATGGCAAGGAAATGCAGTTCATGCGGTATTTATATTACCCTAGTAAACAAAGATGAGTAAAATGTTTTACTTGTTAACATCAGTTCCAAAGAAAAGCAATGACTATTACAGCACTTGCTGTACTCATGTTAGCAGTTCTGAACATGTCTGTGTTTTTGTCACTTTTCCTAAGACCTTTTTATAAGATGTTTCTTATGTTTAACGTAACTCTGACTCTGGTTTTGAGAACATAGCACACAACATTGTTTCATGATTTATTTTTTTAAAGGGCCAGATTCTCTGTGGGTGTAAATGGCTCCTCATGGTTTTTATCTAGAAAGGGTTTTACAGCTACTACATAAGAAACAATGGGAGGAATGCTAAAAAACATTTAGCCCTGAGATAGATGATTTGCGGACCGTTGTCTCATCATCTGAATTCTAAACAGTGGTCAGGTTAACAGGGATAATCTTTCTAATAAGTTGAAGGCCCTAGGCCAAATTCAACCCTGGTGTAACTCCACTGAAGCCATCAGTTAAGTCAAAACTATTAATGTTATTCATATAAAATGCACTTGCATTGACATTGATATGTGCGGATTTGGCTTATGGAGAAACTTTAGAAACAGTGAGACTCTTTAACAAAACCCTTTACATGAGACAAAAGCTACTTCTAGGAGTTAGTGATTACTAAGAAGGTATTTAAAGATAGTTTACAAACATAAGGAACATTAACTTATTACCTGAGGGAGGAAGCATCGTTGTCTGGTGACTAGAGCACAGAACTAGGAATTGAGTCCTTGGTTCCATTCCCAGCTCTACCACTCACTCACTCAACCTCTCTGTGCCCCAGTTACCCCATCTGAAAAATGGGGAGAGTGTTTGCCTACATTATGGGAGTGTTGTGAAGCTGAGTTAATCTCTGAGGAAAGGAGCTGTAGAAATCCATGCTGAGGGTGTCGTATAAAACATACAGTTCTGCTACACTGCTGCACATAACACTTTGCAGCATATAATTTACTGGGGATCAAGTTCATTTCACATACAAAAGGCCCCTGGTTGACTATATAGTGTAAGGCCTTCATATGCATTTATACAGTACAATGTTTGCGCCACAGCTGAATACAGTGGTGCCCTAATCTTGATTGAGCCCTTTAAGCATTGCTGCAATTTGCATAATATAAATATTCACTTAATCTGTTTCACCTGTATACTATTAAGTGGAACACAAGCAACTCATAATAGAAAATAATAAACAGACTCGTGTGTGTGCGTAGGTATACCATTTCATACAAATACACATGCAGAAGACAAGGCACTGAACAAAACAGCCCTGCATAAAACTAGGCATTCACTTAAGGAAAGAAAAATGTCACTGAAAGCTGCAAGATTATTAGCTTTATTATGCATGAGGAGTAGGCAAGGAAGATGTTACAAGAAGAACAGAGACATTATTCAAATGTCTTGGAAGACAGACCATCACTGCCGGTGGAGAGAGAAAAGGCTTCCAGAGGACTAGAGTAGCATCTCAAACATTAAATTATAAGGGGACTGAAGCTTTAACTTTAAAAAGTATGTTAGAGTTTGGTTCTAGCCCACAAAAGCTTATGCCCAAATAAATTTGTTAGTCTCTAAGGTGCCACAAGGACGCCTTGTTGTTAGAGTTTCTGTGTTGTTTATTGATGGAGATTGCCTTTTCCCCAAATACTTAGATTCTATATAGTTCATATAGAACTCAACCATCCTTCAGACACTTCAAGGTTCTTCAGGAATTAGAGGGAAACAGAGACAGCCCTAGGTTTTGTGGGGTCTTTGCGTGAAGTGAGATATGCTGGGCCCCAGGCAGACACTGATACCTGTGAAGCCACATTGGGCCGGAGGGGAGTTTTGACAGCTGAGTTGGTTTTAGAAATGTGTTAGTAGAAGAATGTGGGAGAGTTCTGTGAGGGTGATCAGGGCACTGTCACTATGGAACTCAGAAGGTTTGGATTCATTATTATTATTACTATTATTTATTTATTTATTATTGTTGCAGCAACACCTAGGACCCCTAGTCATGCATCAGGACCCCGTTGTGCTAGGCAATATACAAACACAGATGGTCATGCCCTACAAAGCTTACAGTCTAAGACCTTGTCTACACTCCCTGCCTTCAAATGTAGATACAGTTTATATCAGAAAAATAAATAAATTCTCGTATAGCTTATACCAGATCCCCAAGCGAAGTAAGCCATACTGCCAAAAGAACTTTTTTGCCAGTCTACACTAGGAGTTTTACTGGCATAGCTATGTCACCAAAAAATAAAATAAAAAAATCACCCGCTAGCCCTCTCCCTGCCACCAACAAAGCTATGCTGCCAAAACATTTAAGTATAGACCAAGCCTAAACAGTTAATCATAGTGGACCAGCAGTCGGGGTGTGTGTGTGTGTGTGTTGTATGTGCAGGTGGTTTCATGCTGTAATGGACATTGGTGGGGTGGGGCCTCCAAAAGCACAGGGCCCTGTACATTGTCCAAATGGTCCATTCCTGTGGCCAAACTGGGGGTGAGCTTAAACAGAAAGCAGAGGTGTTTCCATTTCAGACAAGGAGTTAGCACACTAGGAGAGAGGATGGTTGTGTAGTTAAAGGGTGTAGGGTTCTGTTCCTGCCTCTCCTGAGCAGAAATTCCAGTTGAAAATGTCCAACTTGTTCCAATAGCCCAACTAGATTATGGAATCAAGCAGAATATTTATTTGGTCTACTAGTTCCTCAGGCAAGTGAAACTAGTACAAAGCAAAAGAAACTATTTGAAAGATTCTAACAGAGGGTACATAGCAAATGAAGATATGATTGTAGTGTGGGTAGGCTAGCTTGTGCTGAAGTCCATGCGGCCATGTCTTCACTGCTGTTGTTACCTGGGCTAGTGAGATTAAAGCCAGTATGGGTATGCCTACTGATGCTACAATCACAGTTTAATTTATTGTGCAGGCATACCCTGAATCTACTGGACTTTACACTGGCTGCCACAATCCTGCTGAATCTTGGGCGAGTCACTTAATCGCTCTCTGCCTCAGAGCAATTTTTCTCCATCTGTAAAGTGGGGTTAAGGAGACTTCCCAGGTATACAGGGGTCTTAATTAGTTCATATTGCCAATGGATCTGAGATCCTGTGAAGGAAGGTGCTGTTAAAATCCAAAATAGTATCACAGTATATGGTATGTAGTATTAAAAAAGAGCGATTAGTGGACTTGTATTTTAATTTTTTTCTGAATATGAAAGTTTAAATATTTAACCAGATGACCCAGAGTCCACTGGTATTAATTATTTGTTAAGAGTTTAAACTGACATTTAGTAAGTATGTTAATTGATATTGCACTAACTGAGGAAGATACCTATAGTAAGTGCCAATTATCTGCTTCAACATTCCTGGCAATTTGAGTTTGTTAGTAAGAATCTAATTACACTAGTTTATTGCTGATGGAATTACAGGAGGAGTAGATTTCTCTCTTACATACATAGTAGACCTCAATAAGTGATCCTTAGCAGTCTGTTGCTATTCAATTAACAAGTAATAACTTCCTTAATGAATCTAATTGAAATGCTCATCTGAGTCCAGTACCTAATATAAAGTGCTCAGGGTACTTTTCAGTGTGCTAGTCTTGTTTACTTAACAAGAACAAAAGGTGGCCACTAAGGATAAGGTGGCTATCACGATGAGAACTCAGGCGGTGTTAATAAATCCCTGCCTAACATGATCAGGAACAATTTGCCAGGTTAGTTCTAGGCTGTTTAAATATCTGGGGAATAAACCAAGATATTTGTGCCTGAGGATTTAAACTCACAGAAGGGATTCTGCAGCATGAAATTCTCTTTCTAGCACATTAGCTCTGCCTCTTGCGGGCACAGTGGATATAAAAACACTTGGTGCTCCACTGGGATGGAGCTCTGTAGCTAAACCCTTTGCGATGCTTTGAATATTTTACTTTTAAGTTCTTGTTTTAGTTTGAGTCTTTTAAATAGTTATCCCCTCCCTCCCAGCTTTGTCATGATTCTGCACATTTGTTTTAAGTGACTGTTAGGAATGTGATGCTGGATGTATTTAATGACCTTAAACAATGACTACAGTTAAAGGTAAAAAGTGGAGATAAGCAGGGGTTTATAGACTTCCATGTATGTATCCAGGAGACCATTTTACCAGTGATGTAGGGGGAGTTATACTTAATCATCTTGAATTCAGTCTTAGTCCACAAGCATAACCCCAATGTGTATGTATTCAGTGAAACCTGTCCTATGTGGCCAACAACAATTGGTTTCTAAGCAGAGAGCGCTTTATTAAGATGATGTTAAAAAAAAAATAGTGAACAGAGTTTGAGAATAGAAGTTTCTGGTTATCAGGGAATAGCATACAGATTATTGAGGGTGCAAAGTCTGGTTTAAGATAAAGTGGTATGAGGAATACATAATCTGCAATATCCCCGATTGGGGGTAAAAGATTGATGGGTCAAAGTACAGACATTGAGATCTGAGGGTATGAAGTTCATAAAGTGGCTATGTTCGGGTGTGGATAATAATGAGTGGATATGATGATGAGGATGGATTGACCCTCATTTGGTGAGATTTAATGTTCAGGGAGTTTATGGTTCCAGTTCATATGATCAAACGGAGAAGGTCACTTGGTCTCTTTCTCGTAGTGGGAGAACGATGTCACTCTGGCTCACGCCTCCTGGTACTGTCGGTGGCCGGTAATGTGCTCGATGTAGATGTCCCTGGACCATCGGATGGCGTCTGAGACCATGAGGCGCCGCATGAGACGTGCGTAGCGTCGACTGATCCCGCAGGTCCGCAGCACACGCTCGTTGCAGGGGTCCCAGGCGCCCAGGGCTCTGACAATCAGGGCGTCCATCTGCACCTCGTAGCCCTTTGCTCTCAGGGTGTCAGCCAGGGGGGCGTACTTTTCCAGCTTACGAGCTCGGGCTTCGCGAAATGCTGGGGTCCTGTTCTCAAAGGAGACCGTGACGTCGACGAGAATGATCTTTTTCTGGGCCTCGTCGGTGACGACCACGTCAGGTCGTAGCTGGCTGTCAGTACCGGCGATGGTGCAGTTCACAGAGATCTCCCCTAGGTGTGGCGCGATGGCTTTCACCAGGCGGTTCTGGATGGCGTTCTGGCGCAGCTGCCAGGCTCTGGATAATAAAGGTGGAGAATAATTGTATGCTGTATGTTTGGGAATATTTTGGGGTGGTCTCTTAGACTAGGACTTTCCTTTATAGGGGTAATCTCTTCTATGGTTTTATTATACATAAAATAAAAACAGGCTTGGCCACTGTCATTTGTAGGGTGGGACGCAGGAGAAAAAGCTGGTTTTAAAAGCTGTTTTAGGGGTTCAGAAGTGAAAGGTCTTTGTTCTTTAAAATGGGAGTTAGCAGGTGATTGGTCTTTGTGGCTAGTAAATTGTCCCTCCAGAAAACTAACAGTTTAGTGCATTTGGAAAATTGACTGTGTGGGCAGTAACCTTTTCTCAAGAATTTTTAGTAGACAAGTGTTAGTGTCACAATAACGTGATAGACTGCAATAGCTTCAGCAGGCTGTCATGTCTGTTAGCTACGTGCCAATGAGTCCTTCATTACTCACTGAGTCAAAAGACCTTAATGATCCCTTTGCAGCTTTGCTGGTTATTGGAGCAAAAATATGTACATCTTGAAGAAGACTGGGAAGTTACACATTAAAAATACTTTGACTTTCATGAACCTCCATTGAACTTCCAAGGTTTAACACACATTGTATAAAATTAATGCTTTGGGCCTCGCACAAACTTAAGAAATCTGCAAAAATCAGAGTTCAGGCCAGAATTCTCAGTGCAATTTTTGAAACTTGTTTAGGTTTGAACAACCACAGCAACAACAAACTGCATAAACTTATTAATATTTAAAAATCTCACCCCTTCCAAAAACCGCACCCTCCACAACCAGAATAAACGAAAAACCTCTCAAAACGATCCACAGCTTTGAAAAATTCAAACATTTTTTTAAACGCCTGGGATTTTGTAGGTTGTTGGTTCAAAGCAATCCCTTATCTCTATGCAATGGCTGTTTGGCCTCTGTGATTTTCTTTGGATGAGGGGTGGTTCAGTCAGCTTTCCGTAGGTGGCACGGTTCTTTCCTGTTGCTGGTGGATTGGTGGTTCTCACCACAACTGGCACCCTGATTGATGGTCTCAGTGGAAAGGCCAAGGGTTAAATGGCCGAATGACCGAGGGGATTTTCAGACACACAAATGGCAGATACGTGCCCAGCTCCTATTGATGGGATGGGCTGCCCCACACTGGACCAAGGAAGGAAAGATTTAACAGTCTGTCCTGTAGGCAGGGCTCATACCAGCTCCTCCTTGCAACAGTTACCAGAAATATCAAGCTTGGAAGGAGGGTATAAAAATGGAGAAATCAGGCTTCTAAGGGAGGCTGCTCTGAGAGAGGGACCTTTGGTCTGAGGTAAAGAGGACAGAGTGAAGACTGAGCTGCCACAAGCTATTGGCCTTAGGAGCAGCCATGCAGAGGAGAAGGCTTGGACTTTATCTTGTTCGTTTGTTTGTTAATAAAGTCAAACCACAAAATGGGTGTTAGTTTTGACCAGGGCATGCTGAACTGTGGTTTAGAGCAGACGGGAAAGTCTATATAAACGCTAATAATATGCCTGGATTTCAGTATAAACTGCTGACCTTGTTCGCCAGTGTGGCATTTGCTGCAAGATTTCTTTAGAAGCCAACATCATGAAGCTGTCTACTCTGTCAGCCAATTTCAGATCAAACAATTCTCCCCACCTCAAACTCACATGAGTGGTTTCTAAGTGGTTTTATTCTGAAATGTGACAAACAATATATTTTTGGCAATTGATTGTACTTTGTGGCTTATGTAATTCTGACTCTTAGAACTGAGACTGTACGGTGGGCACAGATAACTTTCGAGGTGCATTCTCCTCCTTGATGTATACGCATAAATCTCAATGGAATTAAAGGGAATTATTTGTTCCTAGGAAGGAGAAAATCCACTTTTGACTAAACATTCCAGCAATGCATATACATAATCAGGAACCTGCAAGGTGTCGTAACACAGAGCAGACACTCGGGATAGTGGAAATGTAATTTTTGAGCTCTTTCCAGATTATCAGTCCCAATTATGGAGCAGCTCTGAAATTACATGTGACTTCTTCACAGCTTGTTGTACTTTACATAACCTAGATTTTGATCATGTTACTTTATGTGCAGGACTCACATGGAGTTGCATTTTAAGATTGGCTTATGCCCTTTGGGAACTGAACAATGTAGTTCTCTTACGGATGCACACTTCATGCATGTTAAAGAGAATTATTGCCTATTGTTGTAAAACTAATAGTCTCTTTCTAAACTTCCCTCAGCCTGGGGAAGAATGGTTCAAAGTAAGTCCTGAAGATGAAGACTTAAACTTTTATGAGAAAAAAACAACTATTCAATATAAAAGATCTCTCATAAAAATTGGTAAAGCTGACTGATGATTACATTAAACTTTATTCCAATTAAAGTTCAAAAATGAAAATTTCATGAATGCTCAGGGATTTTTGATATTTTCCAAAAAGCCTTCAAAGTTCTTAAACTATTAATTTTTGCAAAGAGGAAATTTTGAAAGGTTTTAAAGGTTAAGAGCAGTAATATAATATATGAAGTTGCAGTTAGTAGAACTGAAGTCCTCTGCAAAATATTGTACTAAAGATGACCCTGATTCCACAAACATTTCTTTGCATGTTTAACTTTACTTGCCTGAGTAATCTCACTGAGTTCATGTGTATAAAGTTACGTGCATGTGGGATTGGGGCCCAAGCTGTCAATTCAATATATCTTATTTCTCATAGTACGAGCTTTCATACTGAATTTAAAAGTTATGCAAACTTACAGCCATATTCTCTGTGAATGCATAAGCTCTCACAAAAACAATTCTCACAGATGGAAGTGCTTGTAAATTCACCCCAAAATGGAACAGCAACCGTACCATGTGACTGTTCGTTATTACACAACATAGCTTGAATTTAAAATAGTCAGTCAAGCCTTAACAAAAAATGTGAAGATATTCCTTGACTACATTTGACCAACAAGTACTTTTGAGGAAATAATGATCTCCTGGCTATTTCATGCACAGAAAGGGAAGTTACATTCATCTAATATATTGGTTGTTGTGGCTCACGCACTCAGCTTTACTCTCAATAATTTTACCATATGTGATCAGTAATGTGAGTTAGAGTTGGGAAATGAGTGTGGTCCAAGTGACCTACTTAAAAACAAAACCCATCCCTTCTTGTCTTGTTAGGAAACTATTCCATTTCTATCAGAGGTTGTATACGCTCTAAGAACTGTCATGCAGGTACAGGAACAGAACAATGATCAGTTTCGTTTGGTGTCCTGTTTCTGACCATGGTTAAACTGAAATTCTGGAGGTGGTTTTAAACCCTTTAATGCTTCTAAGCCTGATCCTACAAAACAATCCACTGGTCTGACCCTTTATACCTTTGCACAGTCTATTGATGTCAGTGGGTCTCTGCCCTGGCTTAAGGGTCTGTGCTAGCAGTTACTTTTGCAGGATTGGGACCGTAAGAATGTGCAGTATTCTTGCTGTTTAAATTTTCCCCCCAATAAACTTCTCTCCTAGCTGAGTGATAGGGCTATTTCTGACAATAACCAGGAAGATTTTTTTCTTCGCCTTCTCCTCCTCAAAGTATTACACAAGATAGAGCAACAAAGTATATACAGCTCTCCATGGCTGACATCAGGAGTAGATGTGCCAATCTGTTGGGAAAAATTCAGTACCACCATAGGAGCCTAGGGGTTTCTCTGACTATGCCTGGAGGGCTTCATACAATAGCATGTATGTTTTGTTGAGCTACGTTAGCTGGATAGCACAATTATCTGGATCCACTGTCCATTTCAAGAAAGAGTTCACAAAACATGTCCGACTGTAGGAAAAAGCAAGCGATCAGGCCATAAATCAGGTCATCGTATGAATTCAGAATGCACTAGTAAAATCAGAGCTTCCAATAAATTTCATTTCAGGCAGAGCAGAAACATCCATCAGTATATAGTTCAGGACAGATTATAATTTCAGATGTGTAAAAGCACAATGCAGTATGTCTCAAAAAATTTACAAAGGCGTTTGCATGCAGGCAGCAATGTGTGGCAGACAGTGAAAATACACTCTGGCCCCCCCAGGCTGGCAGGTGTTCATGATTTTTGAGAGTAAAAATCCACCTAGTAAAGTGCAAGCCAACAAAAAGCAGTTCAAGGGTTTTTAGACTTTTGTTTTCTTTCTTCCTTTTTTAATATTAATTTTGAACTGCACAAACAAACTTAGTTACTCTTCTGGCAATACCTCTTAAACTTACAGCTCACATGCCAGTTGAACACCAGATACTGTGTTTATGAGACTAGTGGGTCTTGATTAATTTAAAAATATTTTTCCATCCCATGTAATTTGTATATACTTGGGAAACTACCACATATCCCTCCCAGGTCCCCCTAACCAAGGAAAGTGCCCTTCAGTGGGATTTCCTTTTCCCTTTATATACTTGCAAGAAGTAAATAAGGCCCGCAGGGCCCAGAATGGGAGGTGGAGGAAAAAGTAAAATTCCATAATGGGAAAACTTGATTCAAATACAGAAACTTGACGTACTCAATATGATACTTTGATCTGAGGATCTCAAAGCATGATGTAAACATTAAACTGATTATGCCCACTTGTCCAAGGTTGCAGAGTGAATCAGTGGCAAATATGGGATTAGGACAGATGAGTCCTGACGCTCCATCACCTACCTTAACTCTAAACCACATTATATGAATGGTTTTTTATAAGACGTAATTTTCTGACAGCCTTAAAATTGCACTGAATTTTGCTGAACGTAGTTGCTTAGTATTTTCACAAATTGTCTCTCTCTTCCAACCGTACCATTGTCATGTCTTATTCTTCTGCATTTGATTTTTTTAAAACCTACGTTTTTCTTTTATTCTGAACGCTTGGAAAGAGGGACATAAAAGAGAGCAGGCCCCTTTTTCTTTCCATATTGCTCCCATATGAAGGAAGATGGATAGACTTGCTGGGCCTCTCCTTCGCACTGAGGCCCTAGATTAAACTTTTAATACTTGGACACATGCTTCCCTCAGTCAGTGCCAAATCCACCTAGTTCATTTTTTGAGCAAAACATCTTTTGCCTTTCAGCTTCAATACCTACATGTATAATTTTTATTTCAAGTCAAATTACACTATAGACACTTAAGCCCTCTCCCCCACCCAAACAAAACAAAAAAAAACAAACATTCAAGGCCAAGATAACCCCTCCTGGTTATTCAGTTCCCTTCCAGGATAGAGAACCTATCTACAACAGCTTTGTCTTCGCTGCTAAAGTAACTGAATCGGAATCGGCAGCTGCAGCAACAGTATATGTGCTGGATTCTCTTTTGATAGTGAGACTTTTTCCTTTAATGATCAAGTTTTGAAAGGATCTTTTTCTTGTATCCCAATTTTCTAATTTCAGTGCTGAATTAAAGCATTTTCACAGGCTTGTATGGTGGGTTGCGACAGTTATGGCATCTAGGACAGAGTGTCCATACTGATGAAATACTGTATAATATACTACCAAATGACATATTACTCTGGGAAATGTGGAAAGGTTCAATATAAAAACAAATGTGGAATATGGTGATGGAAGGCTTGGGGCTAGAATAAACAAAATTATTTTGGGAAGAAAAACATCCCACTGTGTGGAACTAAATGTATTTTATGTGCTGAGTCAATAATTCTTTGTAATCTTATACCATTATTGTCTGAGAATTATTCAGTTTCAAAAGGTGTTATGCTTACATATAAGGAACAAGTTTGAATATATTTACTGTCATTTTCGTCTTGAGTGTAGTTATTTTTACAATGGAAAAATGTAGTTACTTTGAGCAAATGAGGAAAATGAAGTTATATATTAAATACAAATTTTAAATGTGCATCAGCTAAACCAGTCCACAAAGCTAAATTTGGTTTTTGGTCTAGAAAACATACATTGGTTATCAGATTTTCATCCTGTATTTTTTTTTTTTAGCCAATGTGTTTAAAAATTTTTTAAATGCTTTTAGTAAAACTATTTTTAGGTGCCACTCTCTTGGTATAACTTGTAAAGTAATTTCAGGTTATTAATGATTTGAAAAAGAAAATTATTGTAAACCATTTTTATCACTTAAAAGCAAATTTTATTAAAAGAATGCTGAACATTTGCTTTACGAAATTGCCCTGTTTATTTTTAAATTAACCACGATGTTGGCACATATTAATTATACTCAATTGTATTGTTTAAAGTATGTGCATTGTATATAGTTCTGCTATGTTTTATTACCAGTCCAAAATCCAAACAGCAGCAAAAACTGCACTTTTAAAGCATCAGTTACTTAGGGAAGTGCCAATACTTGATTTAGTTTAAGTTTAAAAATAGCTTTGCTGGAAATTGTGAACATTAATTATCTATATTATGGAGGAGAAAACTGTCCACCTTAATAGTGTGCTGTATTTGCATAAGGGATGGAACAGAGAAGGGTTACTAGACACTAGAGAGATTTCCAGGAAGCAAATCTGCCAACTGTAAGCCTGAAATCAAGTTACAGTACAGATTTCAGAGGGGAGTGTTGCACGTTTTTTAAATTAAAATGCATCTGTGTAATGAATCATATGGACTAATCTGACCCAGTATTACATTTTCCCTCTATGCCAGTTATTTTGATGTTTTATTTTTAACTCAGGAGTCTAACAGTTGTCTGCACAAGCCTCTCAAGAGCCTTCGTGTCAGCATTAGACTGTTATGAAAACGGAAGTACATTTGTGTGCCATGCTATTGGTCTTTTGCAATCTGCATAACAGCCAGTACTGCTGATGAGCTGATGTGTCTGTGGTTTCTTAATGAACTATTAAAAGCAAACAGAGTTTTTCATTCTTTTTAATCCATAGGACAATACATTTTATAAATATAGTCAATAACAAAAAAAGTCAGGCATTCAGTAGATCTGAATATTTTATTTTGACTTTACATGCGGTGTTAAAAACCCAAAGAACGTATTATTTACACATCCACAATACAAGTTTACAAGATATCTATACATGTTAAAGTACTCTGTGGTATAGAGCAGCTTCATTTTTAGGGTTACTTTTTATGCCGTACCATTAAAAAAGATACAATCTGCGTTTACCTTTGCACAAATGGATAAAGCATCTTTTGTATTATTAAATTAACTAGGTTGGATGTTAGAAATTTCAACATAAATACCGATAGAACTCACATTACCATCTACAAGGCAGCACAATGTTACAGAACGTTATCAGGGTTCATATCAGGGTTCACATACATTTATGTTTTGGTTTCACACAAGTCTGTATTAATTAATATTTGTGAAGTGAATTCAAATCAGTTTTTGTCATTTGCTGACTGAGTAGATTTTGTTTTTTAATTGTTATTAATCTGTAGTGTTTTAGTTGCGAGACTGAAACATTTAAGAAAAGAGATCACAGGATTTTGGATCCAGAGGTCTAAGGAAACAAAAGTTCCTTACAGCCTTAAAGCGAAGAGGAAAATAAAAAAGGAGTAATTTCTATCCTTTATTCTATGTTCTGTAACAGTGATCTAGTTTTCAGACTAATCTTTTCTCCTCCTCCGATATGTAGTATAAATCTTCATTGTCTCAGAAACCGACTAATGTTATTTGTCCTACTAATTGAGTATTCCTTTGCCATGGTTATTTCTACGGTTATGTTCAATAAACAATGTGGTAGTGTGTAGTTTGCAAGCTAAAACAGCCATCTGTGTTGAACATCAGCTGCAAGTGGATACTGTAAAACCTACTAAATGGCTTGCACAACTTTAGCAGGTGTTCCATTACCCTAGAAACCTTATTTGATTTCACTTTATAACTGATCAGTGGAATGTTTATCATGGCAAGGTGATTTAATATTGCTGTCTTCTTGAATTGCAGGCTGCCTTTATTTACCACTAATTACTCTTGCTTTTTATCTTTTTTTGGGTGCTTGTAAAAAGAATTACAACTGGCACTGAGGAAATATGTGCTATATGGAGGACACTTGACAGATTCTTAGTACTTTTATCATTCGCATGAATAAGGCACAAAATGCACAGATTCAGGTAAACTCACACATAATATTTACAGAATATCGTCATTACCTGCATGACTTTGGAGAAAATACTTACATTACACAACATAAACAAATTGATTGCACTACAGTTGACTTTTCACAGACTGCTTCTGCCAGGCCAATTAGCGCTTCCTCCTTGATATTGACAAAGGTCTATCAGAGTGTAGTATGTTATTAAATGCAACAAAAAGGTAACTTTATTACACAGGCATTGCCTAGTGTGTTCTAGATTATTAGCTGCCCTCAATGAAAACTACAGGGGATCAAATTCACAGTGGCCAGGTATTGAATGGAGGAACTGTGGAAGTACAGTGAGATTCCCCACATCCCACCACAAAACACTAGATTTGAAATGTACAGATCTGAATCGATAGCAGCATAATAAAGTTATTTTAGAATTAACACACTTGTACTCTTTCATTGGATTACTAATTCAGCAGTGTATATAATCTGGAATGCTGACTGAGATGGACAATTCCTCTCTAGCTGTCTCCAAACTGAACCCAATGGACTGCAGAAGGAAGAGTCATTTGTTTGTTCAGTCATGCTCAATGTAAACAATTCCACAGCAGAAAAGATGCGATGACAATCTAAGTACAACCTAGTGTGTACAATACACACACATACACACACATACACACAGCTTTATCTGTGGCATAAACAAAATGCCAAACATGGAAACAAACAATGCTACTGTTGGGCCAGAGACTGAATTTCAGCAAATTGCTTATTAACCCAGATATTCATTGAGACATTACCATTTTCTGACATTTGTGCAAGAGGCAAGGTGAATGCATACATACTAAAATGTTCACATTTAATGGGAAGACCACACATATCGGCAGTCTAAAATGGAACCCATTTTCAAGTAATTGCTTACAGATTTTTCCAAGTACTTTATCAGCTAGTTAGAACAGTAAAGTAGCCCCCATTCCCATTGTGCTACATGTCTCCTTAGCTCCAAACAAAAGAAATGTAATGACCAGCACCTTCCTTTGTTTATTTTAGCAAGTCTTGCTGTAGCAATGTGTGGCAAGACATAGATGTTGCTGAAGTAAAGACAGTTTCTTTGGCCACTTTGTTCTCTTTAATTACAAGCAAGTCTCTGTCTTATGTCTCTCCCACAACATCCTCCCACAACCTGTACAGGTCCATGCCACACTATAATAGAATATACAAGTCCTAGTAGCTGTATTTGTTCAGTGGTCTGACTGAAGTTGTTTGAGGAACGAATGAGGGTTTTGGTGGCACGTCAGGTTTTATGGATGGTGTCCTCTTTATTCCTGTACGAGGAAGGGTTCCATTGCTTGTGTAACTGCTTTGTCTGGATAAAGAAGGCTGCAGATGAACGCTGACCGGCGTCCCTTGCATGTAGTCCATCTTTGTGCCTGTAGCAGGAGGCATGTATCCCCCGCGGGTAATACTAGGCTGTCTGGATAACAAAACACCATTTGGTGAGTTTAAGTTTTTAGGCAGGGCAGATATTGAATGCCTTTGTGAAGAATTTTTGTGATAGCCCCTTTGTCTGTCTAAAGAAGTCATTGGTACTGCTGGGGTAGTAGGGACATCCACTCGTTTTGTTGGACTATTTCTTGGAAGAGTAGATGGAGGAGAATATAAAGATGCCTCCCTGTTAGGAACTTTAGGTGGAATTTCAGACATATTTCCCATTGGATCCAGCATTAAAGTCTGGTGAGCCACTTGAATGTCTCCCATAATTGATTTGGGATTATTAGGAGTTTCATTTAAATGTTTCAGAAAATCGTTCAGGGTATTCCTGGAATCAACAGATCTCCTGTGGTCTCTTTTGCTTGATGGTTTTGTAAGTGGGTGATCAATATTTTGCATCTTTTTGTCTGCTTTATGTGCATTAGAATTTGAGAAAGATGTGTTGTAGTCATGGGTAGCGTTGGGAAGAACAATGGCACTGGGAATATGTCCATGACTTAACGGAGAATGGGGTGGGGGACTAGAAGGAAAAAATTGAGGGCTTTTTAGAGGGGTTTCTTTTCTTGACGCATTGAGGTTGCTATGTGCCTTGTCTGACTGACTCTTCATCACCTGCAGTGTCTTTTGCTGCAGTACTGGTGTGGATTCAGGAGTAGGAAGTGCAGCTAATTCTGGAGGCTGGCCTCTGTGGTCCATTATCATGGATTTTGTATCACCATTCGGCGGCAGTTCTTTTCTGCTACTCAACAGATTTGTGTACAGTTTAGGCGAATCAATGTTTTGCTGATATTCCTTGACGGGACTATCAAATAACCCATTCAGTTTAGCAAAACTTCCACTGGAGTCTGTACAGGACTGAGCTGATTCTGCATCTTTGTGTATTTTTCTGGATTTCCGTACAAATATATCTCGGTAACAGTAAACGGCCACTCCTGCAAGGAAGGCTCCCAGGACAAAGGCAGCAAAGACACAAGTGATCAGGACGTTCATGTGTACCATTTGGTTGGAATCTCCCGACTGTACTTCCCACCTTACACCTGCAACAAACATATGTGATACATTAAAATAACAAAGGTCACACACACAGTCCAAAACCAAGGCTGCCTGCCTTGGTGAAGGACAAGGATATATAATTAGATGAGTGTTTAAGATAGACTAGTGTTAATGTAATTTGTCTGGATTCTATCCTCCATCACATTGCAGAGTGTAAATTTTTAAAATAAAAATGACACTGCTAGTATTGAGCAGCACAAACGTAGACTCTGCATTTCATTTGCGAATGAGAAAAGCTTGCTAGTGTTCCATTACCCAAATTACATTTAGTTATATACTGACCTGGTCTAGTGTCTATCCTTGTCCCCAAATATTTTTTAAGGCTCACAAATAGTGGTTTGTATGTTATTAATATTAACAATTTCTGCTGGAAAATTGGGGTTAAAAGGTGCTACTCTGCCAGACTGCAATTAATAACTCATGGAGGAATTTTTCTCTCAATTTCCTGCCCAACTCATAAATCAAAAGAGAGACGGGATTATGCAAATGTTATGTAAAACTGAATAATGTACATATTGTGGTGTTATAAACATGTTAATACTGTGCAAAACACATGAACTAATACATTCATACTCTGCTATCCTTAGACTACCATACTCTGCATGATTATTTACTTATATTTTTTACAATTCAAGATTACACTATTTTATACAGGTATTTTACTTTTTTTTCTTATTTACTCAATAATGAGCATTCCAAACTGCATATCATTTAAAATACATGGTTAATAAAAAGTATTAGAGTTTGTTAAAATCTAGAAGAAGAATGAATATTGGATTAGTTTGTAATTCACATATTATCACAGTGTCTCTTAGTTTTTTGGGTTTTTGTTTTTAAAGCAACCACAGACATCTTGCAATTAAGACAATGTTAGTTTTTAAAAGTAATTCTGTTAACTGTACCAGGAGAAGTCAAAATAAAGAAGAGTTGAGATTATAGGAATATATTGATTTTTGTTAGAGGCAAGGCCTTTGAACATTGTTAATGTTCAGGGTTATAGATTTTAATGGGTGTTGTGTAGAAGAGGAAAGGAAAGAGGAGTAAAGGTTCACTAATAGAAATGTCACAGAATGTGAATAAAAAATAAGAGCAAATTAGGACAAAAACGTATTGACTTAAAGCAAATAAAACTGAAAAAGCTGAAACAAATTAAAATAATAAATGCACTTTTATAATGGCTGATAGGAAACCTGATATATTTTGGTGACTTGTAGAACTGAGGCTCTTCCCTTGGTTTGCGACTTTCATTAAATACAGAATTGTGCAAACATGTCTGTCACCAGGATAATATATGTACCAATAAAAGTATCTCATGAAGTTTTGGCTGTTGTTGATTGTAATATTGTTTTGCCAATATTTGTTTCTGTAACAGCCTATGCAATGATTCACTTGATTGAAAGGAGGAAAGGCAACAGAAGATGAATTGTATGTAATCTATAAAATCAGACTTCACTTTTTTTAGTTTTCAGATAAGCTGGGAGTGTGTATTGGGAGACTCTACACAGCTGTCTGAGTGCAAGCGCCCATGCTCTTCTCTCCAAAGTATAATTTCAGTGGATTGAATCTCAAACCTGACCCTGCAGTTCCTTGCAAACCCACTGAACTGAATGGGAGTTTTGGGTGTTCAATGAGTACAACATTGGACCTCATCTGAGCAGTTTTGTCCACATACCCATGGGCTGTTACTTTGCACTTTAGAATTTGTCTTTAAACATTAGCTAATACACCAAGGCACTATCTGTTTGGCTGAGAGGACCAGCAGTCTCATTCAGGCTCTAGAACTACTGCTGTTCTGTAACCCATAGAGAAGGGTTCACTGGCCATTCTAAAATTGTTTTGAGAATGTCAAAATTTTTGGAAAACCAAAAGGTAAAAGAAAAATTGTGTTGTTTTGGGTTGATCAAAAAGTTTAGTTTAGTTTGAGCATTTTAAAACACTTTTAATCATTTTAAAAATACACAAAGTAAATTTTGCAGCAAAAAGTTGTTTCAAACTGAAAAATCAAAATGTTTCATTTCAAAAATGTTGAAACAAACGTTTTGCCTTTTTCAGATTTTTTGTTTTATTTAACCACAACAATTCAGTGAAAACAATGTGTATTTGTAAAATATTTTGAGTGACCTGAATCTGCTTCTTTTAGCAAAAGTTTCAGCTGAAAAATTTCACCCGGCTCTAGTAACCAACTGCCTGAAGGGCAGATGAGGATTGTAAGGCTTGAATTTACATTTGCTATGCATCCAGAATTCCTGCTGACATCAGCTGAAGTTTTGCAAACTATGAACATCCCTTTGCACACACACGCCAAATGGGCAAGAGAACCATGATTGCACCTTCTGTATATTCACAGGAAATAGTATAAACATAACAGTCCCAGCATTTTCAAAATTCTAATTGTACCTATCAGGTTTCCATTCAGCTGTAATGTATTTCCTGGTAAGGCCTTACCCTTTGGGACACCTGATAATGGATCAGAATAATCAGAAGTGTTTGGGTCATCTTGAACTACAAATTTCCGAGAGCCAGTCACTTTAGGTTTCCAGGAACCAATCACTTTAGGTGATATAACTGGGATACTTGCCATTGTGGTAATGGAAGCTGAGGATAACTCCATGTCTGTGGTGGCAAACAGATTTTTATTAATGTGTATTACAAACAGGCTTTCCTCACTGTTTTGTGGTATTTCTAAATTATAGCTGGAGAAGGCATTTAATGGGAGTTACATGTCAGGGCAATATATGACCTACACTTCACAGAAATACATAGGGCTGCCAAAAATCAGATTAAAAGTACAAATTATACATTAAATAACATTACAGCTATTATTCAAGAACCAGGAAAGTCAAATGGAAGGCAGTGAGGAAGTTATCATAAGCAACTGAAGGAGGGGGAAAGCACAACTTATTCTACTTTACTGATGTATTGTTTCCTTTTATACAAGCTGTTTCAGCGTATTTCACTGTCTTTTAAAAATCTCTAAAAAGATGTTTATTAGTGACCTTGTAAGAGGCCAAAATACTAAATATCCCTGAGAGACCAGCTCAGCTCTGTTAGAACTGTAGTTAGGCCCCGTTGGGAGACAAGACACATATTTTTACCCCTTATATTGTAATGGTTCCTAAGGAACTATGCTGCTAGATCCTTCTTAGTAATGAATTGAGTGTATAAAGTCATTATGGCCTATGTGGTAATGCCTATGAGCAGCAAACCTATTGAACCTAATAGTCTACACTGAGCCTACTTTTCAGGTGCAAATCCCTGATTTGTTTGCACGGGACCAGACAGATTTATAGCCATGTGTGCTTGCAACTGGGGATTTGCCTGAGTAAAGTAAGCACTCAAATATGTGTTAATTCAGGGCTCAAAAATCAGGTTCATTATGTGAGTGTCCTAAAAAAAATCAGACTGAAAGTTGAATCGATTAAGTGAACGTTCATGCAAATAAGGCAGCACTTTCAAGTAATATGGCTGTCATTTCCCTCCCCCCCACCCCAAATTTACACCCTAAGTTATATAATGGGCAAATAAATCTGCAAAGTATTTGTTTGTGTATCAAACACAGCCCCCTCATTGAGATACAAAAGTGCAAATACCAGCCCCACAACTTAAACCAGTGGTTCCCAAACTTGTTCAGCTGCTTGTGCAGGGAAAGCCCCTGGTGGGCCGGGCCAGTTTGTGTACCTGCCACATCCACAGGTTCGGATGATCGCAGCTCCCAGTGACCGCAGTTCGCTACTCTAAGCCAATGGGAGCTGCTGGAAGCGGTGGCCAGTACGTCCCTCGGCCCGCGCCGCTTCCAGCAGCTCCCATTGGCCTGGAGCAATGAACCACGGCCACTGAGAGCCGCGATCGGCTGAACCTGCGGGCACGGCAGGTACACAAACCGGCCCGGCCCGCCAGGGACTTTCCCTGCACAAGTGGTGGAACAAATTTGGGAAACACTGACTTAAACAGCCCAACAGATTTCCTTCAGATTTGGCAAACAGGAATGTCCCCAAGGGCTGAATCCCAGAGACCAAGTTTCAGTCTGGACTGAACTCTGGAAAATAAGGGCTTGATCATGCTCCTGTTGAACTCGATAAAGGTTTTACTATTGAGTTCAACAGAGTAACATTGGCACCTATATTCCTGAAAAATAGGAATTTGCAATGAAAATGCTGTGAAAAAATGTTGAAAGGAGTAAAGGGTCTGAAGGCCCTAGGACAATACTGCACCAAAGTTCTCTAGTCCAGCATCAGTTTGCTAGAGCCTGTGTTCTGCTATACCGTGGGTGAGATTAAATGATTAACATTAGCATAACTATTGAAACATTTCCAAAACACAGAAATACACATTTTAGAAAATGTGTATTTGCTTGATAAGACTGGTGGTGAAGGGGAGAGGAAGGAGAAAAAAAAGGAAGATGATGAGATTTTTGCCATCCATCTATTAGAGATGACCAAGAGGGGCATTCACAAATGCATAGGGGCGCGGGGTGGTAAAGCTGAGTGGACTTTCGTGCAGTGAAGATGTCATCTATGTTAATCAGGCTCTTTAATAAAGGATGTGTCTCAATAAATAATGAGCTGTTAACATGCAGCTACACAGGGTGAAGAGCTGAGCAACAAGAGTCCAGCTAGCTTTACTATCAGTGGGAACATGAGTAAAAGCACAAAAATGAAGGCTTGCCACCTGCGCAAAAGGAAGGGAAAAAAGGGCTGAAAATGCTGAACTGAAGGAAAGAAAAGGTCATTAATTCAAAAAAATTAAAAAAAACTAACCAGATGTTGGGTCGCCAAATATTTTGTAATCTGGTGTAGTTGTAGTAGGCAAAATTTCTAAAAGAATTAAAGGAACAAGTAATCAGTGAAAAGTAACCAAAAGAAAGCAAAAGATTTTAAGACCTGAGTAACTGAAAATAAAAAAGAAAATACGATCTGTTACCAAAAAAGGGAAATTGTTCGATACCTTACAGCTCTCTGGAGTCAATAGCAAAGTGAGGGAAGGAGAGGGGGAGAGGTAAAACATCTCTGCCACCCCCCGCCGGAGTAGCTCAGCTTTGTGACTGGTCGTGGTAACACTAGGTGGTGCGTGCAGGGTGTCACTGAATGGCTCATCATAAATTTAACATCCACAAACTACTGTTGACACATTATAAATTAGCAGCAGTGACTGTGTCTTACCGTGGCAGTCCCCAAGCTGTCCTGTATTGCCGTATTCTACATCTTGCTCATATCCTCCAGTGCTGTGGTTGTATGAAACAAACAAAGAGAACCTGCAATTAATAGCATTAATAGGGAAACAAATGATTTTCTTCTGAAAGCATAAACCAGACACACATTTGTTCAGCAAACTTATAGGAAAGGGGAGTTGTACAGTATAGGATAGCAGAAAGACTGTATATTAAATATAAAAATTATGTAAAGGCTTTAAATTTTTAAGCACTTACAGCAAGAAATAAATCAAGTTCTCACACTAATCAATTTATGTATCGTGCAACCACTCTTGTTTGCTGGTATATCCATGCAGCTCCAACTATATCAACTGGCGTTGTGCATGCCTATCTAAGGGTAATATTGGACCCATTATAAATACCACATTTAACATCACAATTGCTAATGCAATGTGCTCCATGAGCCTGCTTCTTCAAAATACCCTTGGAAAGGTACAGATTGGCTGTGGAAAAGTCTTACATGTTTTCTGCTATAAAATGTATTTTTTCACCTTTGTAAAAATCAAGTGAGCAAATTTCACTTAAACAGTCCAAAAAGTTGAGACAAACAGAAAATTTAGGCTGTAGGAGACTTTTCCCCATGTAGTTATGAGCCTGTGAAAATGAGAAAGGAAATAATCCAAGTCTAAAACGCATTCTTAAGTGCTGTGGTCTCCTGGGAGTGAGTAACTAGAATATTGTAATCTCTTTGCTAAACTGATGATGCTTATGGTCAGTAATTTGTCTGCTTCATGCTCCAGGTAGCCCTCCCTATAGGTCTGATTGTCCTTACGCAGGTAAAACATACACTGAAATCAAAGTCTTCCCTAAGTAAAGACTATAGACTTGGACCAGAATTTAGCATTCTGTTTTTTTACATATACTAAGAGAAATGTAGTATTTTTAGAGCACTAAAAAAGGAGATTTAGTGAATGAGTGCATGCACATATATAACCTACTGTAGATACACTGGGCTGATTTTAAAAATAACACTTACAGCATGCCAGGTTTCACTCTTCCGCACGCCCCCTGGTCTAGCCAGCCACAATAGGGGTCTCGTGAAGCAATACAAGACCTGTGCAAGATCAAACCAGAGAAAATAATGTCTTTCGTCCATCACCAGAGATTTCTGTGCCTTTATTTTATGGGAAAGTTGAGGAATGTAGGCTTACTTTTTACATGATCCATGACGCTCACAGCGACTGAGGGGAATTCTAACAACACAACTGGAGAATGCCACAAATACAGCATGGTGTTCTTTATCCAACTGAAGGGAAATGACTTTTCTGTCCTCTTCACTCTCTGCATTACACCTGTTTGGTAAAAGTCATTTGAAACAGTTATTGATATAAACCAGAGTATCTTGTGTAAAGCTTACCCTGGCAACATTTTTGATTTGGCAGTCAATTACAGCTGTGTAGGAACTGAAAACTGTATGCTCAACAATTACTATTGCTTGGACATTGCAATGATGAATGCTGTAGAAATGCTTACACATCAGTGTAATTTAATCTACTTCTAGGGTGATCCCCATACAACCTAAGGATTACCAGAGCTCTTTTTTGGCCCCAGATCTGCAGCTGGGTGACAAGTTCTGTGATCCAGGTAGAAAAACTCCAAACCCACTGGCTTTGTGATTTCACTGTGTCTCATACATCTGTCATAGAGCAGACTCTAAAAATCTGCGCTGGGTCTATTTGGATTTTAAATGGAACACTTCACATGGCCCTACCCAAATTCTTTGCTTACAGAACAAACAATCTTTATTTCATTAGTGATTATTTTATTTATCACTGAACACTTCGAAATTCTTTAAAGGAATTCCTTAGCTAAGGTAATAATGTATAAGTACTGGTGTTTGGTATCTAGAAGAGATTGCATCAATGACTTAACAGGCGTGGAATTAAAATGCTCTCTGCTACCCAAAAAATGTATGTACTAAAATATTTTCAGGTTATTCAGCAGCATATCTCCTCCATAAACAGTGGGAAATGACAAAGAATGAGGAACTTGGTGAGAAAGCATTTACAAAAAAAAAAAAGTAAATAAAAAACACCACTGCTTGTTAGGCCACGAGAAGAAAATGACTAGGTGAGAAACACACTGGAATATTTTTGGTATTTTGGAGAGCAGTACTTGTAAAATAATACCTACTTTGCATGATTATAAGCATCAATCTCTTCCAGTAATACGCTGTCATTCAAAGAAAAGGGTCTGGTCTTTGCCAAGATCTTAAGTACCACTCCTGCTTCAGAGCCAACAAATATGACTGTGTAGTTTTGGTAGGGTCCAGCGGAATGGTCTACAGCAACTGCAGTCAACCTATATCTACCAAAAAACCAAAACGCACATGGTTATTCAGAAGAATATTTCTTTTTTAATGTACAGATGTGACTTACTTCACAAAGATTCCATACCTGACCCGTGTCTTTGTGAACCAGGGCTCCTCGATGACTGATGGAACTGCAGAATCCATCAATGGATGGGATTTGATGAAGGATAGAGTTTCATCCGGGAAATCAATGGAGGTTTTGTAAGCCTCTGCTAGACCATGTTTTGCACAGCAACCAGGTCTGAAAGGAAAGCAACATTTTTTCTTTCTCAATATTTTAGTTAATGAGAAAGGGTAAACATCCTGAAAGAGCACGGCAGGCTGCAGATGAGAATACTTATGGTCCAAGTGAAAGCCACTGCTTCAATTTTACATGACTACATTCTCCAGTGTGTCATTGATTTAAAGGTAGCAGTTTACAGGAATAATATTATTGTGTCATGAGCAAGAATCTTTTACCTTGGCTTTGGTACTTTGTCTTCGGGTACAGCTGTCCAAACAGAATCTGGAGTCTTTTGTTCTTTAAATCTTCCTTTGAATACTTTCTCAATGTCATCCATGCTGAAAGCACACACGGCTGAACCAGGGATGCTTTAAAAAAAAAAAAAACAGGTACTATTGTAGTCTGAATTCTTGCAACAATCTTAGTTGTAACAGGGAACTGGAGAGCTTCTTTTGATGTTAGGTTGCTCATCTCTCACCTGTTAAGCTGTGTGGTGAATACACCGACAACAGTAGGGACTCCATTGATTTCTATTATGTCTGTGATCGACTGCAGAACATCAAAGTAGAAAAATGAATCCCCAGGAACAGAACAGTTGAGACGAGCTTTTAAGAATGAAGTCCAGTGTTTTTCCAGCACTCTCTGGGAGCCACCCATGTCATTTTTGCATATGCGTGCCACACGGGAATACACAGCCTGTACAGGGGACAAAAGGCAGAGATTGGCTTATGAAACACTATGAAAAATACCCCCCATTTTCCAAGGATAATTTTGTTAACAGGAACATTGCGGCTCTATAGCTGCTTTTCTGAGTCTGTATAGAAAGGAAGAAAGCAAACAACGTTTAGCTGCTAGTGCATAAGCATTTTAATGCATCATTGAGCCAACACAATACTCCCAGCCTTGCCTCCATCTTTTTTCAAAATCATATTGTTAGTAAGATTGAAAGTCTTTAATTAACCACGTGTAAATGGTTTAGTAATTTACTATAGAATATCCTTCCATGGTGAAGCAGAAGTATCATATTCTGCATTAGTATTACAGATATTCATTAGCCAGAGGCATTAGGGAGCCACCTTTTGAACCCCCCCTCCCATTTTTTTTTTTTTAAACAGTAGGCAAAAACAGAATATCTGCTAATTTCCCGAGTTAAGGAAATGGCAAAGCTAAAAGATACCTGTGGAGGACTTTGTCAACAAGACAGGGCGAATGCAAAAAGCTTTAAGGCTCAAGATACCTGACAATTATAAGGATGAAAAAACTGTATCAACTTTATACCATTAATACAATATGATGTAAACTATATTTGTTGCTGAGGCTATTTTCCATGACAACCATATTGCACCCTGATAGGATTTTTGATACTTCACAGCCGATTGTGACACACTGACTTTATATACCTACCTTGCCTAAATTATTATGCTCTACAGCAATTTCTCGAAAGAAGAAATAAACATAGTTGCCATATTCTATGGCATGGAGGAAATGTGGTTCTGCAAGAAAGAATGAAGAGAAAGCTGTTTACCTAAAAGAACCATTCAATAAGTATAAGACACTGCCTGCTCTGCATGACTTAAAGGCTTTCCCTTGGTTACATACCAACTAAAGGGAACTCCAATATTCAAGAGACTTCAGGAAGTCCAAATATGGGTGCATTCAAGCTTAAATGAACTTGTAGTCTTTAATGTCAGCTAATGGACTGTAAAAAGGCCTCAAAGGAATTGTATTACAGTGAAGGTCTTTGTTACTACAGATTCATTCATTAACCTATTTAACTGTGAGTGGGGGGGGGGGAACCCTTACATTTTAAACAAAGATTGTGCTTTATCAGCACAAAGTTGCTTTCTTATCAATTTGATCTTGCTATACCAAACATTGCATGTACGTTAACACAGTGGTTATATAAAAACATACTGGCTATGATACACTTCATCCTCAAGGTCAATAAAATTATATCTGTCACATACACAGGAAAGTCATTTTTTTCAAAATTACCTTTTATCCATTTGGAATCATATTTTATTGTTCTTAGGGCAGATCCATCTCCCATGCTGCGGTAAATAACAGCATCACTTGCCAGAAAATCTGCTACTGTTGCTGAATACAATTTCCCATCTAAAACAATAGTCAAAATGTGGTATTAATGGGCCATTAATAATACATAGAATTCTTACTAGTCGGTAATCTCTCTTTGTACTGCCACTCTCCCCAAAATTACTCTAACCTATATTTTAACAATTTAGCTTCTAATCCTTTTGAGACCCTTTAGCGTAATCTTAGAATCTGAGGCACCGTGACACCTGCAGCTTCTCTGTGCTTTCTTTTAAAGCCCTCTGGCATCTTCTGCATCATTAATCAAAAGTTCTTACCAGCAAAGAGGGCAACGTTGGTTTGTCTGGCATCAAATGGGCATCTTGCCAATCCGCTAATTTCCTCTCCGTCATACTCTAAGGTATTCAGCTAGAGAAGAAAAATAAATTGGTGGTGGTGGTCCTCTCTGTTCTACATGCCAGCATGAAGGGGTAACCCTACTTTTACATATACCTTAACTCTAAATGATGGTTTCTGTCCATTTTTATCTAATATTCCATGACACTCGGGAAAAGAAGCATTCTGCAGTTGTACCAAAAAGCTTAACTATCACAACACAATTATTTTGCAAACCTATAAAACAACAGATTAATGGTTTATTTAACGTGCTTACCCAGTAGTATCTGCACATGGGGTTAAATGCATTTGTACCACAAACAAACACCATCTCATCATTTCTGGGAACAAAGACTTTAATAAAGTTATGGCATTCGTCCTGAAAGAAGAAAAACTTATATTAAGAACAGATTTCACGCCCGCACTTAATAGTAGTATTTTGCTGCTCTGTATATGATAAACATACTTTGTGTTTGCCTTTCATGGCACAGTTCTCTCTGTCCTGCTGTCTCGATCTCCAGGTTAATTTCTGTTTAAATCAAATAAGAAAGTTTACTTCTTGACCTGAAAATTCTTTTAAAAAATCAAATCAATTTCCTTACATCTACTCACTTTGCTTGGAGTAACTTCTGCCTTGGGAACTTCATTTAAGTTTACAGTATAAACTTGGTCCCTATTGGAAACAAGGGCATAAGACGCATCAAGTGAATGCATGAATATGTTGGCTGTATGGATAGTTTTTATTATAGATCTACTTTTTAGGAAACTCGATAGACAAAGAATATATTTTGAAGTCTTTATGGATTTTCTGAGTCAACACTGAACATTTTTGGTTCCCAATACAGTAATGGTTTTAGATAGCATCTGTGTTTTTCAGCTATTCAGTTCTTATCTATCACATACTGTCCAAGCCCAGCTCAGAGTGTCAACATGCAAAAGTTTTAGACTCTTTTCCTATATCCCTGAAGTGTCATTCCATGTTTAAAGTGACCAGGATACGTTTTAATCAGGGCTGTAATATAAAAGGAGGGAAATGGTTTAGCATAATGCAGCAGCATATTGCTGCTTTTGGCCTTCAAATCCAATTTTTATACATGGGGCATAGATACTGTTTATTTCTCTGGGAGGCTTCCCCCCCCCATTCCAATTCTGCAGATTATTTTTTTAATAAATTGCCCACATTAACGCATACCTAGGAGAAAAAAGAATTTAAATCTAATAAACTGACTACAAGAAAATTACCTGCCAGCGATATAAAGTGTGTCTCGAATTTTCAACATCAGTTGAAAGTCCAGCCTGTGTTGAGATTCATTGCCTGAAGGGCGTCCTTTAAATACTGGATATTGCCTTGAATCTGCAAGTAAAAATGGGCTACACCATCACTCAGGATTATAGAGCTAAAGAATCAATATACAGCATTGATTAGCTGTATATACTAGGTGTAGAAGGCTTTACACTAAATTCCTCAAGCAATGTCTTGAATATGAATGAATAACAGCTAGCCAATGTCAGCAAATGTTCTTTTTACTCAAATTAGCGCAGTATTTCTGATTGCTTTTTTTAAACGAGTAAGAGCCAGTAAATAAATGTGGTGAATTGCATAAGAATAAATATTTTTACTTGTCTACATATTAATTAATTAAAATTTCAATTAACCAAAACAATCATCTAGTGTTTTAAAGGCAAACAATTTGCAGATTACTTACAATGGTAGTCAACAACATTAATAGGGTCATCGTCTTCAGGAAAGCTGACAGCTAGGCACTGGGACACAGTCAATAGCATCACACAAGCACAAAGCAGACGCAGCCTCATGGCTGGCGAAAAATAGCACCAGCTTCTTGGTAATACTGTTTAACTACCTGTAAAACAGAAAGATGGCAATGAGGTTTCAATACTACAAGACAATAACAGTGACTTCTTATTGCAGAGAGAGGGTTTTTTTTATTTTAATGTTAGCAGTGGTGGAGTAAACTAGCGTTTATGAAAGGCCCCTTTGTGTATGTTGACGGAAAACTACTATGTGACAATGCTGACTAAAGCTTTTCTGAACCGTATTGATGTTTGCTAAATTTTAGTTGCAGTTAGAGGTATTTTAGAGGCAGCCGATGAATGTTATCCTAGCTAAATCACAAAGATACATTTAGGCTGCTGACTTGGTGAGAACATTGTTAAAGTTGGGATTAGAATTTTAATTAAACTGCTATCTCTTTCCCTTCCCCCATTACC
The DNA here is from genome assembly GCF_013100865.1 of Trachemys scripta elegans. NCBI lineage: Eukaryota > Metazoa > Chordata > Testudines > Emydidae > Trachemys > Trachemys scripta. The sequence continues at coordinate 65,077,664 of NC_048307.1, read as the reverse complement.
AAATGTCAGCCAACAAAATCCTATCCCATAAACTACCTAAATCTTATCTACTAACATCAAGGCACACATTGTTTGTGTATGCCTCAAGCCAGCGTTTAGATTTAAGCTTGTTTTAAATCTAAGTCTAATATTCTTAGGGCTATAGAGTCACAAAAGGATTCAGGTGCCTAATTACCACTTTAGGCACTTAAATCCCAGAATCAGGCCCCACTGAGATTCACAAAACCCCCACAGGCACCTAAACTCCACCGGCGCCTAAAGTTTTGCAATAAAAGCTCCCTAGGTCCTTTATGTTTCTTCCTCTGAGTATGCGCACAGCAGCTCCACACCAGGTGTCCAGACGCATAAGCCCTAGGGTCATGCACGAACCAGGGGAAGATAAGCAGAGGAACACCTAACTCACTGGTGGGCGTGATCCAGTAAGCGTGCTCAGACCTTGCCAGTGGATTGGGCCCTATGGGAGTCTGGAGGAGGCGCTCCCTCATAATGTTGAGTCCAATAATTAGGTACTTACCTAGGATGTGGGAGACCCCTGGTTCAAGTCCACCTGAGGGGGAGAAGTAATTTGAACTGGATTTGCCATCTCTCAGGTGAGTGCCCTACCCTCTGCACTATGGGATAGTCTAATGTGGAGTGCTCTCACTGGGCTATTCTGCATCTAAAAATTAAACATTCTTCACACAATATTTTAAAATTCTGCCAGTTTTATTTGTCAATAAATAAATGCAGAGGCTCCAGCACGGCAGCAGGGAGCACAGGCCACTGGCTGCGTGCAGGTCGGAGATCATCCTGCAGCCCCCCCGCCCCAGGACACAGACTCAGCGGTGCGGCTTTACCCGAGCCTGACACAGCACAAGGCCTGGACCTGTCCCAGAAACACCCTAGGGCCCTGCCCCTCTGCACCAGGTGCACCAGGTGTGAGGCAGGCTGCTTCAACCAGGCAGGAGCCAAGCGTGGCGGGGCTCAATGTAGGGGATCCAGGTGTGGGGGTGAGAGGATTATGTGTGGGACAGTTTGGGTGCAGACAGCTCAGTTGTGGGGGGATCTGGATGCACAGAGGCTTGGGGGGGGGGATTCCAGGTTCAGGGGCAATGGGACTCTCCAGGTGCAGGTGGTTGGGGCTCAGCAGAGGAGTCTAGGTGTGGGGTGTCTCAGCGGGGAGGGGGTCTGGGTGCTGGGAGAGTGGGGCTTGGTGGGATGGGGGTCTGGGTGCAGCTAGTTGGGGTCAGTGGTGTGGGGGCTCGAGGTGGGGCATCAGGGCGGGAGTTTGATTGCAGGGAGCTCAGTGGGTAGTGGGCTGGTTGCAGTGGTGGGTGCCTGGAGGCAGGGGATCAGGTATAGAGGGCTAGGGGCGATCTGGGTGTACGAAGTGAGGCTTGTCAGGGGTGTCTGGGTATGGGAGGTCTGGATGTATGGGGTTTGGGTAAATGGGGAAGCTGCTTCCCATACAGTGATTCCTCCCCCCACAGCTGAGGAGCAATGGGGCAGGAAGCAGGGGAGGTTTTCGGGGGGGGGGGCGAGGGAGAGGGTCTGATACAGCCCCAGCCACTCATTGCAGGGGAAGAGGAAGTTCCGTCCTCTCTTGCCTCCAGCCCAGACAGGACTAGCAGCTCATCCCAGCTCAGGGTAAGAGCCACTAGCTGGGGTGTCCCCAGCTCGGTGGTGAGTCACCTCTCCGTCAGCTGCTCTGAATTCCTGAAATGATGTACCTGCACAGCTAGAGAGTGGCGCGTGACTGCTCTTGCAGCATCCCTTTGCTTCCCTGTCAGAAAGTCATTTTGCTATGGGGAAGCAACTAAATCTGTGGGGGACATGAATTCTGTGCACGTGCAGTGGCGCAGAATTCCCCCAGGAGTAGCTATGGGATAATCTAATGTGGAGTGCTCTCACTGTCTCCAATTAAAACTGTTCCACTGTGCCTAAATCAAGTCAGGGTGCATAAATCAAGGGAGACTGGACCTTGGGTCTCCTATGTGAGCGCTGTGACCACCATACTATAGAATAATTCTCATGCACTCTCTCTGGCCCCAGTGATTCTTTCATTATTTATCCACAGTGGAACAGCTTCACTGAGGGAGTCCCATATCAGAATATTGCATAGCTCCATGGCTGGAGCACTCATGTGAAAGGTGGCAGATCTCAATTCAAATCCCTTCTGCCCACAGTTGAGGGGGGATTTGAATCACGGGGGGTCCTCACCTATTGCCCGGGAGCCACCTAACCACATAGCTATGAGGAGTTCCTCCTCCCCTTGCCTGGCTTTTTGCAGAAATGGCAGAGGCACCTAACAGCAAAGGAGGGTTTGCTGTTGAGAATTCCAAGTGTCTTGAAGCACTTCTCTGCAGTCTGGACTTAGGTGCCTATCTGCGAGAGAGGGGTGGGGTTTAGCATACACCCCTCGCTTTGGCACCTCCTACCACGTGGGTTTTTGTGAATCCCGTTCTCAGGCATCTATCTCTCCCCATGCATTGTATAGCGAGCCTAATTCAGGCTGTGTGACTCTAGTGGTTTTCTAGGCACCTAAAAGTTAGGCATGGTGACGCTGACTGACCACACCTAGGTTTCTTTGTGACTCTAGCCCTCAATACCTGACACTCTATTCCCTTGTCCCTTTTACAGTGATTTACACGTGTGCAAGGGGAGCATAATATGCTACCATTCTGATTTGGTAGTGTTTGTCACCCACGCTGCACTTCCTTCACATTGGTGTGCAAAGTGCAGAGCAATTGAGAGAATCAGTCACTGAGAATGTATTTCCCCCACCCAATGCTATAACTAACTAAATAATGCAGATAATTATGTATAGACTTAACAGCATTCAACTTTTATAAGGCCCATGTATATAATATCATTTTTTATTTTTTTCAATTTTTTCAATCTAAGTTTTCACAGCTGTGGGAAATTCGGGGGGAGGGTCAGACAATAATTATTTAATGGCAGTAGATGCTAAGATTCAAAAAGTTTAAAGCTTTATAACCATTAAAACTCAAAATGTGAACATGTCAAAATACACAAAGTAAATTATTTAAATCAAACTCCACAAGTTCTCAGGAAGCATTTTCTTTACTGTGTCTCTCTGTAAATTTTGATTATCATCCCTGGAAATATTTTTTCATTGATTTGTTGTGTCTAACAAAACTGATCTTTCCAATATTTACTGATTAAAAATCTAATCTTTCCAAATCCAATTATGTAGAACCTTGTTTAGTCTGAGGCACCCAAAAGATTGTATAGTATGTGCTGAGATCACGACGTACAACATGGAAATGCAGTAGTAGCACTATACAGCAATGCTTTTAGGGGGCAAGTGAAATGCAATTTGGGCAAGATGCAAGAAAATATTTCTCAAGGATTTTTAATGACCACACGTAGTCTGGGCATAGGTTTTATTTCACATTAGACACATGGCAACTGCAATACCATACCTCATAGCAACTTTCCAAAGCATTAGTTCAGTTTTGAGTTGCAGGTACAAATCTCTATTGATTTAATCATAAACACTATGTTCTGCAGTTGTTGAAATCACTTATTCTAGTAAATTATTTGTCTTAGGAAAATAATCAGATCTCCTGATTCCTAATATTTCTGAGACCCAGTTAAAATGTGCTTAAGTGCTACTGAAAATTAGGAAGCTTAGGATGAAAAAGTTGGTCTCACTCCCAGGGTTGGTTCTGTGCAAGGATTGTCCAAGTTCCTATGGCAGCTGACCTGAGTGAGCTCATGCTGGACTAGGTGAGACCAGCATAGATAGCGGTAGTATTTGGCAATGGAAGGTATATAGGAGGTCCTATCCATTACAGACTGACCTGAAAAAGATGCATTTTTAACTGTTAATGATGCTTCTGCATCTCAAGTCCACCAGCCAAGAACTGATGGGTTGCATTCTTAGGCAAGACTGATAAGCAGCAGTGACTAATAACGATTCCTGACACCATCCTTGGCTTGACACAGCCTCCTCAGATGATGCATCTAGCATTAAATTGCTAGTGAATGCACTTAAACAGAATGGAATTAATAACGTTAGTCAAGTTAGTTCCTTCTTGTTCAAGTACACTTCAGAGTGGGATACTGCAGCTTGGTGGCTCTGAGATACATTCTTCTTTCTGCAATCAGAACTCTTGCTCTTACAAGCTTTGAATACCAATCCTATTCTCAAGACTAGGAAAAGAATGAAGCAAGGCATCAAAGACCTCAAAATGTAGTAGGTCAAACACAACCAATACAAAGGCAAAATGGCTGGTAAAGAACCTTGTAGAATTCCTCTCCTGAAGCCTCCATCAAGCCAGGAGGAGGCCTAGGGTAAGTGGAAGGGCCATCAATTCTAACTGACCAAAGAGCTCTTTTGGCCTGGTAGGATTTAGAAATACACGAGCTGGATGGATCAGTAGATGCATCAATTCCATGTGCCTCACACCATGATTTTTTGGAGCCCTTGCCCCTTCCACAAAATAAACACATTCTGAGATTTCAATTCCCAATCTACCATGGAGACATTTCTGAGATTGTGGGTATATTAGACACAGGAAGGATTTCCTCCTCCCAGCCCCCCAACCCAAAACGATTAGGGAAAACATCTTAACAAAGGTCACATGAAATCTTGATGTAACCTCTGTCACAAAGAAGAGTAATTGAAACAGGGCCTTTTTTTCACTTGAGCAAAATTAAAAAAACAAAATGGCAGTCAAGAACAAAGGGTAGCTACATGTGTGCTGGTCAAAAATTACAGTGACATAAAAATAACTTTGCTAAAATGAAGAGCCTCCCCTCTCCCCCTCAAAAAAAAAAAAAAAAAAAAATTAAAGAGCAAACAAAGTGAGAATCAGTCTCCTCAATAACACATTTTAAGAGCAGTGTAATGCTAGTGGACCAGACCCCACAGAGAAATTTTCCAGGACAAACATGGACAAACCCACATTTAAAACTTCCTTGAGCGGAGAGGATTGATCCAAAGATGGAAACTTTATGCAAATGTAAAAAGCTGGGAATTTTTAAGTTTGAAATCCCTTCTAACCCAGTCTCGACTCTCACAAACCCTTATCAGAGAAAGATAAGAAAGGCCATACTGAGTCAAACCAAAGATCCATCTAGCCAAGTAATCTGTTTTCCGACAGTGGCCAATGTCAGGTGCTTCAGAGGGAATCAAAAGAACAGATAATCCCTTACATCTACTTCTATGTGAAGGTCTTTGTCATGAAGAAGGAGGAGATCCAACAGGGAAAGCTAGACTCAGTCACCTGTGATTGTAGAGGTAAAGGTTTCTTTATTATTCGGTATATTAAAAGCATTGAAAGAAAATGAGTATCAACTCGCACTGCCAAGATGTGTAGGAGGGAAAGGGCAGCCACTTTGTGAAGGTATTTGGATCTACTATCAGACCTTTGGCAGCCTTGACACAAACAGATTGAGATCAGGACTGCCAGGAAGGAATAAAACCTGAAGATAGACTGTTCCTGGGATGAACAGAAAATTTACTCAACCTGGCCACTAGAACACAGGCTTTGCCAGACCAGGTAAATACTTCTGTCGCACGCAGATATGCTATTGTGAAACACATACATAATTCTTACCTCATTCAACCCTGTTAATGGAGGTCTGCAGGGGACTATACAAATAGAAACGCTGAGGTATTTGTTTCACCAGAATCACCTGATTATGAATTATTGGAAATATGTGCCCAGAAGAAAATTTAGAGCTCAATTACGCTCCCTGGGTCTGATTCTTTTCAGCCAGGCTTCAAACTGGTCTTTGATGAATTTTGCCTACAAATTGCAGCACCAACGTTTTTGCTACTGTAGGTGCAAATATTGGCAGCAAAAGTATTCCTAGCCCCGTTTCACAGAGGGGGAGTTGAAGCAGTGACAGATAAAAGCCAGAATTTTCAGAAAGGCTCAGCAGCTACAACTAGAGGCAGATTTTTCAAAGACCTCAGCAGCCAATAAGCCCCTCTGAGAACAGTGGGAGCTACTAGGTTTTACGGTAAGATTTTCCAAAGAGGTCAGGTGACTTGTCCAAGGTCATACATACATAAAGGCTGTGGAAGAGATGGGAATTCAATCTAGATCTTCTGGACTCCAGTTCAGTGCCTTAACTAGATTTTGCAGGTACTAAAATACAAGGATAGTTGTCTGTTGGTGCAAACTTTCACCTGTAAAAAGGAAGCTGGCCTGGGTGAAAATCCTCACTGGCTATTTCACAGCAAATAAAGGGCTGGCTGTGCAAAAAGCAAGAAGTTGCCCCAAATCTTTAGCTGCCTATTTGTGGCTAATTCCTGTCATTCTTTGATGAGAATGCCACCTTTCAATTCTTGATTGGTGGAATCCAATACCACTTCCCTTAAAAGATGAGCCTGGCTTCAAACAATCACACTTAAAAGGGAAAAGGTCAATGTTCCTTATCCATTCATCTACCCAAACTTTGTCAATTTATGTGTGTCATTCCATTAATCATTGTTGCATGTTTCTGCCATGTAAAAGGAAATGGGGGAAGGGAAAGTGAGCCAGCTGCAGAGAAGCAATAATTAAATAAAATAGATTAAAACCAAACTGACAATTTTTCCCTCTAAAAATCATAGCCAAATTACTTTATCCTACCAATATTTCATAAATTACCAAGCACAGGCTGGGATATGTGGGGTGGGGGGCAAGTAAATGCAAAGAGCACCTCGGGCCAGGTTAGAATGAAACAAACCTAACTACTAATCAGCCTTAAATGTCCTCTAGGAGGGAAAAATGAAACTAAGTAATAAATTAAACTTTGGGGTTAAAAAAGCTATTATAATGAAAAATATTAAATGAGGCTTTGTCGAATTCTGCCATTTTCTTTCTGCACTTAGCACAGAACAAAGCCAGGTGTTATGAGGGTAGCAAAGGGATTTCTTTGGGAGAAAAGGTGTCTCTTTGAAATGGGGCACCATATTACCAGATTACTGCCACTTCAATACTAGGTTCTAGTTTGTCAAAGTCATCAGGGTTTTTTTACTATCCCCTGAGTCTTTGAGACTCACTTCTGTATAAATCTGGAATTTGCCTGCTGGTTCAAAGTTTGAGAAGCACCAAGATTTGAAAATAAAGGTGCCCTGAGAAACTAACAAGTACATATGACTATACCTGGGAGTAAAAATAGGTATGTGCATGCCATTGAGTGCACAGGTGCTTTTCTGCAGTTCTGATGCATGCTAGTACGCTTGAGGGTGCACCTTTTGAAAAGAGCTTTAAACTTGTTCATTCCAATAATAGTGCAAATGTAAAGGTCTGCTCCAGGTCCAATTCTCCTCTGTCACTGCTGGCTCATGCATGCTCACCAAGTTTCCTGGGCTCCACAACTGTGAATGCTGCTCCCCATTCCAAAGGGGAATGGACACTCTTTCACGCAGCATGCTGCAGCCACTTCTGTGGCACTTCAGTATGGTAATCAGGCTCTTGACAATGGTATTGAGGGGACTTGCTGAGCATATTTCTGAATGGCCTTTTGGGGGGTGAGTTTTTGTGTGGAAGACAATGAGTGAAATCCTGGCCCGAGTGAAGTCAATGGTACTTTTGCCAGATTTCAGTGGGGCCAGGATTTCTTACTATATGTTCAACCTATGGGTGATAAATGGCCTCTGGTGAGATGGCAGAAGGGCTTGAGAAGCTGAAGTAGCAGGATGCAGGGGAGACGAGGTGTAGCTCACTCCCAAAGAGTAAGGTGGGTTTTTTGTTTGGGGTTGTTGGGATTTTTTTGTTGCCTTCTATGGCAGGCCATCCTTCTCAGGGACTTTGGAAACTTTTTACTAGATCCAGGTCCTAACAGATAACGCCAAACATGTTAAAGTTAAACCTCATTCTCTGTTGCCCAGCACCTTGTGAAGTAGTTATCTATACCTGGGTGAAGTGGGTGTTCCGTGTTACTAAATTAGAATAGTTTAGTTTTATACCCCCTGTGGCAGGTGTAAATGACTAACACGGTCCAGGCTAATGGGGAATCAGACCCAACATATCGGTAGATGAACTTTGAAAACACTGTAATTCTCTATATTCCAAATTAATAGACAAAAACAGTGTAGTCTAGCGGCCTGAGCACAGGACTTGGGGGTAGGAATTCCTGAGTTCTAATCCTGGGTGTGCCACTGTGTTGTTGTGGCCTTGGTTATTCTCTCAAAGTCTCGATTTCCTGTTTTGTGAAATGGGGGTGATAATGTTTACTTCCTGTACCACAGGAGCAGTGTAAATATTCAGTAGTTTTTATGCAAGGCTCTTTAAATGTATACATCTCTGTAAGTACTAACTATGGTTAATTTTATAATCAAGGGGTCAAATTTTGATCTTAGGCCTAGTCTGACCATAGATTTTTGTACTCGAATGACTATGCCTGCTGGGGGGGTGATTCCCCCCATAAAGTTATACCAGTACAAAGAAATCCCATTCAAGACACCAACTTGTCATACAGGAAGGGGAATCAGCGATACCAATATAAGGCATCTTTTTACTAGTATAAGTTTGCCCACACAAGGGGGGTGGGGAAGGGAAGGGTTGTACTGATTTAACTATACTGGTATAGTTAAGGTATAGTTACTGAAGGTAGACAAAAGTTGGTTTCTTCCATGGGATTTCTCTCATGTGTGTTCCTTTTAATTTGGATTGACTTCAGTGATTCTGCATGCATGTTACTGAGGGCAACATTTGGCACAGAGTGTTTATTCTACATTTAGGTCTCACACGCTGGCTGTGCTATGGTAAATCCATATTTAAAAGCTTGATAACGATAGCCCATTGTGGCTAATTATCAAATAAAGAGTAGAGAAGGAGAATATTCTGGCCTTACAATACGAAGTCACATACTTACACTATTCTTGTGGCCCTTGAGCTTACTCGAAGACCGCGTAGAATTAAACACATCAGTCATAAAATGAACTGAAGAAAATGTGTTTATGGACCATATAAATGCACACTTTTGATATGATGGTTCCTCCATTTTATCCTGCAATATACACACAGTCATACTTTTTTATGGGGACAATTTTTATAAAATTTCTGGAGAAATTTAGTATTTGGAGCCATGATACTAACTGATTCTGAAACAGCAAATAGAAGATCTGTCTCTTTAAGATATTGCCTGACTTGTTTAAAGATGTCTGCATCAACACTTCTTGAGCTATGTCAAAGTAAAAAATTGTTTAATATTAAAGTGATGAAACCATAGTACTGAATATCACAGGTTTGATCTTAATTGGCTTATAGTACCGTTAGTTACACTTCAGTAACATTACAGAGAGAGCACACCTCCCTTTACTCTAGAAGAAAATGACAGAATGCTTGCTAAATGGCGAGGGCAGTGGTTCTCAACCAGGGATACGCGTACCCTTGGGGGAACACAGAAGTCTTTCAGGGGGTACTCAACTCATCTGGATATTTGTCATCTTTTGCAACAGACTACGTAAAAAGCACTAGCAAAGTCAGAACAAACTAAAATTTCCTACAATGACTTGTTTATACTGCTCTATATAGTATACACTGAAATGTAAGTACAATATTTATATTCCAATTGATTTATTTTGTAATTATATGGTAAAAATGAGAAAGCAGTTTTTCAGTAATAATTTTCAGTGCTGTGACACTTTTGTCTCTTTATGTCTGATTTTGTTAGCAAGTAGTTTTTAAGCGAGGTGAAATGTGCGATACACAAGACAAATCAGATTCCTGAAAGGGGTACAGTAGTCTGGAAAGGTTGAGAGACCCACTGGGCTAGGGTGACTTATAGTGATGCAAAAGTTCAGTGGTTGATTAGACACACTTTGAGGACTCAACTCTCTTGTGATCAAAAACTTACTCAAACAAAGCAGTTTCAGCACGAAATGAAATAAGATGTAGACCAAAACATACGTGATCCCTTCAATTATCGTTCTTTACGCTGGTTTTTGACTTGTTATTCCATTTTCTGTTCTTTGCCAGGGCATTACACATGCTCTACAGTTGAAAGCGAGCTTTGTTTTGAAGCTGTATCTGCTGCCAGAGCTGTTATATAGCTCCTGTGGGACTTACTCCCTTTGACAGTTTGCCAGAGCCTGAGCTTGGTGACAAAGTGCAAGGTACATTTGCTTATGCAGTATTCTGATTAACCATCTTAACAGACCTACATTTTACTAATATAAACTGCTTGCCTTAGACTGGGACTGCTCTATGATATGATGAATTTACTGGTTACAGCACCCAAGCAGTATGGTATGAAAATGAAAAGTGGATTTTGGTGTGTAGCTGCTTTGTTTTTAGAAAACTGCCATATTGCCAGCCCTGGAGATGTAGGTCTTCCATTTACTCCCAGAACAGGTGCAGCACAGACAGCAATAATGCAAGTTTCTACTCAGTGCTCTGCCCAGACCTGCAGGGACCAATCTTACCAGCAAGATAATAGTTTAGGGTCCATCGATATTCAGGTATTTTTCTTTTTTCTGTTTTTTTCTCAGCTCATGAACCTGTGTTTTATGAGACCCATTAAGAGTTAACTTCCATGTTCCTGTGATTTTTAAATGGATGTCAAAGTTGCCCAGTGTTTTCCATGGGTGCCTGCCTTTTGGTGTGCAGTTTCTTTGAGACTGAAATCTAAAGAGTTTCCACGCTCTCTAATGATGATGCAAATATTTATATGATTAGATATAGGCTTTAATATAGACTTAGAAACAAACAAAAAGACTGAAGCCAAAGTGAACTGATACCTTTCATGGCTGGAGACTTAACTTTCAAATGTGGATCGGAGTCACAAGTGAAATAAATAACTGTTTTTATACAAGACCTACAGTGCTTGATTTTATATTGCAACATCACCATTCATTTCAGCATGGTTAGTAGTCCTTGATAAGGAGAGCTAAGGGACAGGTATAAACCAGTGCGTGCAAGTGAGGATATCATGTAGATCTAAGGTGCAATTTATCCAGCTACAGAATTATCAGTTTCTCTCTTTCATGAGCACTACCATCTTTCAACACTGGAGAAAATGGCCCCTCACATGAACAGCCCTCCCTAGGACTCCTACCCAAAGCATCAGCACTGTCCACTAGCACCTCGGGCCAGCACATGAGGGACGAGAGAGTGAAGGTTGGGTATGCCTGCAGGAGAAGAAGGCTGAGATGTTCTGAAATGGAAAGGAGGGTATTTGAAGAGGCCCTTAGTGCCCTCGAGAGTAGGATGCTGAGGAGTGAGAGAATTGCACGGTGGAGGGGCATATCTGTTGTCTAACAGCCAGTGGCCCAGACAATGTAGCGCTGAAACTTGCTTCATGAAGAATATCCTCCTCCACATCACCTCTCCATCCCAAACCTCTTGCATTATATCGCTGACCCTGGTTGCGGGGGTGGTGCTGATGGAAGATACTGCAGCTGCTGGATGTCAGTGCAAGGTCGTGGTGTGGCTGCTGGCTAGAAGGGTGCTGGTCGGGAATGCTGCTTTGGGAGGAGGGGTTTACAGGAGTGCCAGCACTTCAAAGAGGAAGTAAATGGCTGGTAGAAAAGGTGAAGGGAAAGAGAAGAGTCACATATGGCAACAAACAGGTCACAGCCTCCTAAGCACCTTGGGAGCAGGGTTACTAGTATACACATTGAAGGCTGAATTTTTAGCCAGCCTCAAATTTTGCCCACACACTTGATTTAGCCTGTAAAAATGGGTGAACAACTATTTTGAATATATGTTGGCCTCTTCTATGGACTAATCTAGTAGTTGGTCACTAAACTGATCCATTGGGACATGCAAAACTTCTGTCAGACCAGTCAACTGCATGTGCAAATGCAGGTGTGAAAAAAGTATACAAAGCTGGAGCTCAAACTTAACTTTTAAGATTATCTTGTTGAGTGTTAAAGATTAACTACAACAGGGAAAGAATGTTGTCCAGAATGTTTCTCTTGTGCCAGAGAAGAGAATGCACTGTGAATTATATTCTTCTCTCTCATGGGTTATTTAAACTTTTGTGTAATTGTTTACCCTGTTGCTTTTATTTACTCTGACATCAAAAAGCATTAATTTACCATGTGACATTTCATATTTAGCATTTGCGACACAGTGCATCGAAATCTGGTAAAGGCAAACCAATTTTATAACATGCACTGTGCAATTGTTTTGCAGCGTTGCCCTCAAGTGTAAAGTCTGTTACATTTTTTAAATTGTCTAATCAAATGCAGACTCTGTTCCAGTCACGCTAGATTTTCACATAATGGCAGATATTTCTTTTTAGCCTAGCATTGAACACTTGGATCACATTACATTTGCTACTTTTGTTGTTTGTGAGTGTATATTTGCAAATATATCATATACATGCACATGCACACACTCTGCGAGAGAGGGGAATTCATTATTGTGCTGTGACCCACTGGGAGATATTCCTGGTGCAAAAGGCCATCTGTGGGAGCTGCAAAGCTGGCTCTACTCCCCACCCTAATAGGAGGCACCTGCAGTGGGAGCAGGTGGGGTTTCAGAGACTGAAGGAGGAATGGTAGGTGTTCTTGCACCACTGTAATGTCTCTTTGCAACAGGGGCACCATTTAGGGCAGCTGTAGCCTGTACATGGGGCCAGCATGCACCAGCTGTCTTAGACTCTTATATCTATCACCCACATCATTGTAGTATCTGAGCATCTCCAAATCTTAAATGTATGTATCCTCACAACATATTGTGAAGTAGGAAGAAACTTATACCCATTGGGAAACTTAGGTGCAGAGAGGATAATTGATTTGCGCAAGGTCACACTGGAAGCCTGTAGCAGAGAAGGAAATTGGATCTAGGTCTTCTAAGTTCCCAGCTAGCACCCTGACCACTATACCATCCTTCCTCTCATACAAGCTCCCAGCGGACCGTGAATAGGGGGGCACAAACCACTCCCCTCAGCTGTTGTGTTACAAATAGCACCAGCACAGAGATGAATTTGGCCCTGTGTGAATGAACAAGTATATCTGATCCAAACAAAATACACATGTGCATGTGTGTATATATCTATCTCTACAAGTGCATGAAACAACTATATGTATGCTGCAAAAAATGAAATAAATATATGGCCATCATTTTTTCATGCCAGGCCACTGCTCTATCAAGTCCAGTATACTGTCTTTGGCAGGGAGCAAAGTGTGGTGCTTCAGGGGAAGGAAAACACCATCGACTGCACACCTTGAAAAAACTTGTATAGTTGTATAAAGAGCAAAATTTTCTATCCTACCCTCTGCAGGGAATCAGATTAATCCCCGAAGCATGTGATTTGATTATCCTTGTCCTAGGTTATCATTAAATCAAAAAATGTATTGCTAAAAATATCTGCACAGCATTTACATCATGAAAGTATATGATTTAGTCAGCAAAAACAAATGACTAGCCTTTCAAGTGTCTTAATCTTTGATACACATGTGCTGGATTTAAGGAGCTGTCATGGAGAAGCAGATCTTTGCAAACTGAACTAAACCATTCAGCTCTGTAAGATGATTTTTTTTCTTATTACTCCTTTCATGAGGCGCCTGGGGACATTGTTCTCTCACTGTTGACAACTTTCACACTCTTATCCCTACCCCCTCACCTCAGCGCCCTTTCTCCAGGTGGTAATACACAGAATAGCTATATTTGCAAAAAAAGCTGGCTCTTAGCCAACTGCCGGGACTGGAGAGTGATTCTGTACTGGTTTGCTGATTATCTGATCCTAGACACTGACTGCATTACTTCTGTAAAGTATGAAGCCTGCTTTAGCCAGGGTGGTAGTAAGATCTGACGCCCATCCATTTAATTGTGTGCTATTCAACTGTGGACACATGCACTGCAGATGTGTCCCTTTAAATTTTTTAAAAAATACAGCCTACAATAATGGGCAGAGTAATGGCTACTTTACTAACACTTTAATGTTTTCAAAACACCAGCTAAGGTTTTATACCAGCCTGAAGTTTACCTCTTATATGTATGCTTAGGATCTTATTCTGGCATTTGAAATTTAAATACATATATACTTCTTTTCTCCTCTGCAGCCTCCCAGAACAACCCAAAGCACACACAGGCACACTGGTGCCTGGGTAGTGTTTGATTGAAGGAGGATTTCAAATATGAGTACAAGAATTTTCTTCTGACTCTATGTGAGTGTCACAGTACATAGTGGAGTAGCAGCAACACCATCTGTCCATGTGGTGATATTCCTAGGGCCTGAATAACACTGCCAATAAACATCCTTGGGAAAAGGGACCAGAGCACACTATGGATCTTCGCATGCCAATATGGGGGAGGTGAATCTCAATAAGGCTCTAATGCAGAGATGCTTTTAGAAAAGTGAGATAAGTACCATTTGTTTTATGACACTGTAAACTCTGAGGGGAATCCTACCAATGGGAGGGCCTGGGACATGATCTTGCACATTACTACTACTCAAGATACTACAAGAGGGATGTTGTGTCAGTTATTTCATCTGAAGAAAAGAAATGAACTGTATGGCCTGTGTTTAAGAAAAACCTGTACAGAAATGGCAGAAAATAATATTATTCAGTAATTACCCATTATTCAAGAACATATGTTTGTAAATATGACCTCTGTAATGTTACCAGGGTCAGACAGACCAAGGACAATCTGCTGTGTAAGTGTATAAATCAAAGCTGTCTAGGGACTGATTTAATTTACAATGTTCTTCAACATTCTGGACAGAAAAATGTCACTCGCTTACTTAAATCCTGTGTTCCTCCCCTTTTTCCACTTTCTCCCTCCCTCCCCCCATTTTTTGATAACACTTCTTGACCTCCCTACTTCTTGAAAGCCATGGATTTCCACCAAGAGACAATGTGTTAGACCAACTTGTCTGAATTATGCTAACACCCGAACATGTAAGATTACAATAGAGCCCTGACTGTATTCACTTGCTGGTTACCTGTCTTTCTTAGCACAATTCAGGAGTAAAGCAATAAATACTGGAATTTATGTCGTTCTTTTATATTAAGTACCTAAATCTGCAAAACAAACTGAGAAAAGCATCTGTTGAAACTATTAGATTCTGGGCACTGATTCTGCTAAATCACATGTTTCCCGTTGTGGAAGGAAAAGAGCTTTTGCAATAACATGTAGAATACATGGAATAATTCTTCTCTTTCTTTCTGTGCTCTTTGGCAGTTTGACTGGCTGAGTCAAAGCAAGTTCTGTTCCTTTATCTTTTTTCAAAATATGCCATAATCTCCAAATTGAAACCGAGTAGGATTTGAATAAAATGTTCTCATTCAAGTTAACTGAATTAATAATCACACTCTAAGCAACAGATTGCGATCCTGAAGCCAGTTTTTTAAAATTGTCCATTGGTGCCTTCTCTTTCAAGCGACCATTTTGTGACTTTTCTGCAGGTGTGGCCACTGAGCTGCCTCAAGGCAAAGCCAAACCTGCCAAACAAAAGAAACTTCATGTTCTGGATGTTAACTTTAGTTACCATAGCCAGACAATGCTGCCAGTGGTATGGAAGACAAAATTGCTGTAGCCAGCTGTGCTGTTCACAGTCGGATGGTTTCTGTGTAGCTCCAAATGGTTATGAAGGCAGTAGTCTGTTGTGGCCAAGGACAGAATGATGGATGATCTACACACAGTGCCCAAGTAGAAAGAATGGCAGAAGTTCACTTCAGGGTTGTTAAAATGCTAATCTAGGTTAGTTAACAAAAGCCTAATGGAACAGAAAAGTTAGGGAAATAAACACACCTCATATGTTACATATGTACACTCCAGATTTGATCTCTCTAGTTAGACAAACATTTGCCTTTGGAAGTTAGACAATTTAACAGTTTTCTTGTTTGAATAAACTGAATCAACTTTTGTTATTAGCTGTACTATAATTACTGTCAAGGCATGACAAGGGAAAGTGGACTAAGGCAGACAACACACTCAGCTATTGAAAACAGCATCATAAGGCTAGCAATATGATTTTCACTGAACATTTCTTTCATGTGACATGAGAACTTGAACTTGAAGCTGGCAGCTATTCACAAAACAAGTAACAACTTAATAAAATGGCTTAGACTGATTTTAACTGTAACTGCAGCAAGCTTATCTGATGCATAAAGAGAGATAATCTGTTCTAACAGCAGTTTTGATTAGATCAACGTTTGAACCGTTTTAATTACATATAGGACTGCTTGTATTACCCAATGCAAATATTATGCCTTCCATCTTTTCCTTAACTGTTCCTGGAACAAATTTTTAATTTATCCAATTGCAGGATATATGTTTACATTTCTTACTGGAATTACAGTATGTGATCACCCTCTTATTTTCTTATTTAGTTGCTAAGCAAGAAATAGGGCATTTCCCCCCCCCCCAATCCCCTGTATTTATTAGTCAAAGCAAAAAAACGAAAATGTTTGTTGGACAATATTAGCGACCAGTGTGCAATAAACAAATAATGCAAGTATTTCCTTGGTCTTACGAGGCAAAGACAAACATTGAAGCAAAGCTACCTTTTATCATTTTACTCACTATAACATGCATGGTAAGAACTGGCCATATCCACACATGCTCTTCATGTGATTTCTTACTGGAGATTTTTTGTTTGTTTTTCAGAAAGAAGAGTAACCAAGCCATTTTCAATATGTATATAAAAAGGGGGCCTTAGCCTACTTCTATTGAAGCCAATGGCAAAACTCCTATTACCTTCAATGTGAGCAAGACCCATTCCTGTGTTAAGTGCAGTAATTTAAAACATGTATGTAATCAGACCAGCAGTTGTGACAATTAGTCATATCTACATGGAGCCTTGTAGTTTAAGATTTTTAAGTGATTTTTTACTACTATTTCTTTACCAGCCTGTATCTCATTTGATGGTACATATCTGAACTCGAACCTATTTAGACACAGTGAATTGGACACATAATTAAGCATTCTCTCTAAATGTGTGAACTTCATAAGACTAGATCAAAGTTCTAGCAGTTCCAAGAGCTAAAGTGTTTGCTGCCACACTCATAACAAATCACCCATACAAAAGAGGCAGAAATGTTAGATGGTCCAGCTAAAAGGGCATCAATGATTGAAACAAATGCAGCCACACAGCTGGCTTGTGGAGCTGTGACAAGGCTGGTCACTGTATTCCTAGCACACCCTCCTGCATCACACAAAGCATGTTTAGATGATGATGATATCTTTGTTGCATCCCTAGCAGAAATGAACAGAGATAGTGACAGACTGCAGGATATGAAGGAGAATGGGAGTTCAATGTAACTAAAGATGCAGATGAAAGTGAGCAGCCTGTTAAACAACCCAATTTAAAGCCTCTGGGTTACCGTTTTGGCTATCCTTTGAAAACAAATTCAATCTACTTAATTTAAAAATGATAGTAAATTCCTAATGCAAACTCTTTCTTCCCATTTTTAAAACAGCTGAGTATATTAGTTCCTATAAAAAATGTTAAAGTTTATGATTATATAGAGAAAAAAATCACAGGGCTCATCTGGCAATTTCTATTTGTCCAAGCCAGAGTAAATGTTTATACAATATCTGCCAACATAACAGAATATGCCTGTCACTCACTACATTAAACATGATTGTATACAGCTTAATTTACTGAATTAGATACATACACATTTGAGGTGGATAGATTTTTATGGCATGAATAAAGCCGAATAAAAGCCTTTTGCCACTACAAAGCTAGTAGAGCCTCATAGTGAGCTTCCAGACTTCTCAAGAATATGAAGAAGGAATCTTGGAAAAATCCTCAATAAAAGGATTTTCATGGGAGTGATACACAAGTATTAAAAAGTCTCTGAAGAATTAGGAAGAAATTCCACCAAGACAACAACACTTAGAAGAAGGCAGAATTAATGCCATTACTAAAAGACTTTTATGCTTCTTTGGAACACTAATAACTTAATGCAGAGCTAAAGTTATTCTAGTACAGACATGTTTCCCCCCTGAAAATAACTAAGCAAAATGTCATGGATTTTAGGTAAGTCAAAGACGATTAATTTTTCAGTGACAGTTCTTTGCTGCAAATTCTCTATATTGTTCGCTGGGCTTGTGTGGGGCGTACATATAAACTAGAATACAGATTGCATAGTAAGTACTACATCTGTAGACATTACGAACAATCACATTACTGCTGACACATGCCTGAGTAAGTACATTCGTCTGCATATATGTGGGTGTGTATATAGCTATTTTATACACTTGGAGGTTTCTCATAGACCTAAACTAGCAGAATTTGACCAACACTATTAAACAATTTGGAGACCAGAGAACCTCTATGTCTTCTACCTTACTGGAGTGCTATATTCATACACACTTGGAACTACAGTGTTTTGAATTAATGAAATTCAGAAGCTTAAAGCATTTAATTGCATTTTCCAGCCATACGATATGTTTATATAGAAGAGACATAAAATACAAAACACGACAGGGCATTTGAAAAAGATCCCTTTTAAAACCCAGGAATAATCTCCACCTAGAAATAGCTGTGCACCCTTTCATTTCTATCCAGGTTTTATAAATAATAAAGGCAGCTGCAACCCATTTCTAATTACTCTGTATAAGCTGCTGTACCAGTTGCTGCAGAGCCGAAACAAAGTTTCGCCACTTTACACTTAAACAAAACATTGCTGTCATCAGGCGAGCGGGGTGAAAGGGTTAAGATATCCCTGCCATTGCAAAGGGATAATGCAGAATTGACTCTCTTATTTGTTTCCATCCATAATTGATGGTAGCTTGAAATATAGCTCCCTCTGGCTCCCAACGCGTGACTAGTACCGACTACTGGAGGAACCACGAAGGTTCGGCCAAGATTATCCAATAAATCATTTCTAACGGGGGACAGAGGGGCTGATCCGGCTCCGACGGGAGCAGCAGACTGGAGCTGCCACGCAGAGGAATTTCCCAGGCAGGCAGCACGTTCAGGGCTCACTGGCGCTGCATGCCCCATTCAGTCAGGAAGCTCGCAGCCTGCTCTCCCATGGGGGCTGGAACTAGGGGTGCTGGGTGCTCCTGCACCCCCTGGCTTGACGTGGGTTCCATTATCTCCGGGGTTTACAGGTTGGTTCAATGGCTCTCAGCACACACACACATTGTTCTGCACCCCGTGCTCTCCTGAATTCAAGAGCGGCTGGTTAATTCGCAGGAAACCTCAAAGGCACTTAAAGTGCCCAGGGAGGGGAGCAGGAGCGGCGGCGCCAGGGGCAGCGCAGGCTGCCTGGCATTGGCAGGACACGCGAGGTAGTGCTGGGGAGCGGTGGGGGAACCATGCAGTGGGGCACCGCGGCAGGAGTAACAGGTAGTTCCTATTTCTGCCCCCGTCCCAGCGCGCTGCTCCCCCCGTGGCTGTGCAGCGGGCGAGGCTGGGATTACGGGCAGCTGGAGCCGGGGAGCTCCAGGGTCCCCACGGCAGGATGGCTGCTAAGGGCGCTCCCTGGCCGGTGCCTCCTGCCAGGCTTCCCCATCCCACTACGGGCAACGCGGGCTGCCACAGCCGCAGGAGGCGTTCAAAACAAACCCTCCCCAGCACACCCCGCAGCTGTCCGGAGGGCCCAGCCCTGACCAGTTCCAATGGCCTCTAGACGGCACCTCCCCGCCGGCCTCGGACCCACCTACCTTTGCCCAAAATAAACACCAGTAGGCTCCTGAGACCAACTTGCGCGTCGCAGCCCGGGGACGCAGCCTCTAACGCAAATGCAATCACCGTGCAAACGGGGAAGGGATTGGCACCGTCCCTGCAAACGCTGGGAAGTTTGTACCCTCTCTCCTGTCTCCTCCTCGCCCCCTTCCTCCTCCCCAGTCACGCACAGTCGGCAACAAGCAAGTAAAAATAACCTTTGCTCAGACTATTTTTGTCCCTTACACGCCAGCCTGGCAATGCGCACTGCAAAACTAGCCTGGGCACTGTGCAGCCAGCGAAGGCACTAGATCCGGCTGCCGCCGCGACTCAGCCTCAGGTCTGCCAGCGCTAAGGGTTGCAAATGAAGCTCTTACCTCATAAGGGAAGGAGGAAAGCAAGCCTGGGAGAGCGCTACAGCAAAACCCAAATCCGGAGGCTAGCTTCGGGCTGCTCCAGCGTAATCCTGAAACTCGCCAGCTCTAGGAGCGCCGGGACAAACCGGGAGCAAAACAAACGCGAGCACAGCAAATGGTGTAATTCGATCCATCTCCAGTCAATCCATCAAGAGAGGCTCCTGCCCTCCCAACAATCAGGCGGCTGGAGCCTAGGGTCCCACCCCCCGAGGCTCCGAGAGGCAGGCAGGCTTGGGCTCATCGCCCTCACTGGCTGCTGTTGCTGAGGCCCCCAGCGCTGGGTGACCCTTCAGTGGCCTCTCCTCCTCTTCAGCCTCCCACCTCCCAGGAGCTGCTACACCAGCTCCAAGCACCTCAGCCACACTGGCTAGCTGTGTGCAGCGGTCATGAAGGAGCCTGCTCTCTCCCGCTTTCGTCTCTCCCCCCCCCCCCGCCTTTATTATGCAGGGCTTATTTCAGACATCCTGAGGACAAACAACTGCTGCCAAAAGGATCTGCATGCACAGTCTTTCAGCAAAGTTCAGCCTTAGTTTTTCTTGGTCAGGCAATTTCTTGCCTCCCCATCACACCACCACTTTAGAACCTCTAAGGGAAACAGCTGGGAAGAGGCAATCAAACAGCATTTTATCTGTGTGTGTGTGTACACACAGGCACTCTTATGTCTACTTTGAAGGAAAGCCATTCAGTCCAGTATAATTTTGCAGACTAATGAAAGTCAGTTTTACAGTGAAAGAGGAGGAGAAAGGGAGAAAAAAAGAGATGTCCTTGAAGTGACATCATTTTAAGTAGCCCATCATCAGCAGAAAAAAAGTCATATATTCAGAAACAAAGGTTTTAATCTTAGAAATTAATTCCAGGAGTCAGCTATTATTTATTAATTTTCAGATGGACTATGAATCACTTAAAGCCTAAAATGGCATGAAAGACTTTGGGGGCTCCTTGGGAAAAAAAGAAAGAAAAGAAAAGAAAAAAATGATTGCACACCAAACTTTATCATCTGTGCTCTCTTTTATGGTGGGAAAACAGAATTTCATCTTTAAAATAATTCACAGCTTGTCACTGGGAAAGCATTAGAGTTAGTCAAGCTTTAGAACCTGCTCCTGTATTTTTCACTTCATGAATCTGATGAAGTGGGTTCTAGCCCACGAAAGCTTATGCCCAAATAAATTTGTTAGTCTCTTAAGGTGCCACAAGGACTCCTCTTTGTTTTTGCTGAAACAGACTTACATGGCTGTGACGGGTTGGATCACAGAAACCCCCTTGGGAGCTGCCAACTGATGTGCCAAGACTACCCCTGCTCCTATTTTCCCGGCCAGCTCAGGACTCCAGCACCCTGTCTTGCTGAGCCAGACACTCCCGTCTGCTCCAACACAGACCCAGGGTCGGAATTACTTGCCCCAAAGCTGCAGGTTTACCTGAAAACAGCTCACAGAAGTGTGTTTGTCTTTAGCACTCAGATGCCCAATTCCCAATGGGGTCTAAACCCCGATGAAGCCATTTTACCCTGTATAAACCTTATGCAGAGTAAACTCATAAATTGTTCGCCCTCTATAACACTGATAGATATGCACAGTTGTTTGCTCCCCCAGGTATTAATACATTCTCTGCGTTCATTACTAAGTAAAAAGTGATTTTATTAAATACAGAAGGTAGGATTTAAGTGGTTCCAAGTTGTAACAGACAGAACAAAGAAGAAGTGGGCTGTAGTCCACGAAAGCTTATGCTCTAATAAATTTATTAGTCTCTAAGGTGCCACAAGTACTCCTGTTCTTTTTGCGGATACAGACTAACACGGCTGCTACTCTAAAAGAACAAAGTAAGTCACCAAGCAAAATGAAATGCACAAATCTATGTCTAATCAAACATTGAATACAGATAAGATCCTCACCAGTTCCAGAATGCTCCCTTTTACAGGCTAATCTCCTTTTAGCCTGGGTCCAGCAATCACTCACTCCCCCTGTAGTTACTGTCCTTTTTTTTCCAGTTTCCTTCCAGTATTCTGGGGGGTGCAGAGGCTCCTTCTTTAGCCAGCTGAAGACCAAATGGAGGGCTCTCCCACAGATTTAAATAGACTTTCTCTTGTGGGTGGAGACCCCCCCCCTCCTCACTCCTATGCAAAGTCCAGCTCCAAGATGGAGTTCTGGAGTCACCTGGGCAAGTCACATGTCCCTGCATGACTCAGTCTTTACAGGCTGAAGCCATTGTCCACAGGGTATCTTGTATGTCTCCAGGAAGACTTCTTATGTGGATTGGAGCATTCCAAGATGCGCTGTTCCCCAAGTGCTTCCTGATCAGGTACTTAGCCTTGCGAATTCCTTCCTAAAGAAGCTGACCAAATGTCTCACAAAGCTAGGGTTACCATACGTCCGGATTTTCCCGGACATGTCCGGCTTTTGGGGGCTCAAATCCCCGTCCGGGGGGAAATCCCCAAAAGCCGGGCATGTCCGGGAAAATCAGGAGGGAGGGCTGGGCCGGGGTCGCGGTGCCGGGCGCGCGGTGCCGGGCCGAGGTCCAGGGGCGCAGTGCCGGGCTGGGGCCGCGGGGTCGGGCCGCCGAGGGGGTGTGCTGGGCCGCGGGGCCGGGAGCCGGGGGGTCGGGCCGGGAGCCGGGCCGCCGGGGGGG
>NC_048307.1:65033729-65054724 GCF_013100865.1 Trachemys scripta elegans | reverse complement strand
GGGGGGGGGCCAGCCTGGGCCGCACCTCCTCCCCCCACACCCCCCCTTACCTGCCCAGGCTTCCCGTGAATTAAATGTTCGCGGGAAGCAGGGGAGGGGGCGGAGACTTTGGGGAGGGGGCGGAGTTGGGGCGGGGGAGGGGGCGGGGCCAGGGCCCTGTGGAGTGTCCTCCTTTTGGAGGCACAAAATATGGTAACCCTACACAAAGCTTACATAGGCCTTGGCTACACTTGCAGATGTACAGCACTGTGAGTGAAACCTGACTTCGTGCAGCTGAGTAGGGAAAGCGCTGCAGTCTGTCCACACTGACAGCTGCCCAGCGCACTGTCGTGGCCACATTTGCAGCAATTGCAGTGCTATTGGGAGCGGTGCAGTATGGGCAGCTATCCCACAGAACACCTCTTCCCATTCTGGCGCCGTGGGTTGTGGGAAGAGGACGTAGGTGTGGGGCATTGCGGGTCCTGTCCCAACGCCCCGGGATGCATCGTTTTGCATCCCAGAAATCCCTTTGTTTCCGTCCACCTTTGGCACCATCTTTCAACGGTTTCTGTGCAGCGCGATCTGTCTGCGGGAAATGGAGCCCGAACTGCTGAGGCGTATGCTGACGAGTCTCGCCAGCACGTCACGTTTGGCTGTCGAACTATTCCTTAAGATCCAAAGTGACAGTGAGAGCGAGGGTGAGGAGTCCGACGATGCTATCGAGCCGCGTAACGCGTACGACATGAAATTGCTTGTGGCATTCACGGACATGCTCAGCACCATGGAACGCCACTTTTGGGCTCGGGAAACAAGCACCGAGTGGTGGGATCACATCGTCATGGAAGTCTGGGATGACGAGCAGTGGCTGCAGAACTTTCGGATGAGAAAAGCCACTTTCATGGGACTGTGTGAGGAGCTCGCCCCCACCCTGCCACGCAAGGACACGAGATTGAGAGCTGCCCTGCCAGTGGAGAAGTGGGTGGCTATAGCAGTCTGGAAGCTGGCAACTCCAGACAGCTACCGGTCGGTCGCAAACGAGTTTGGAGTGGGAAAGTCAACCGTTGGAATCATGTTGATGCAGGTTTGCAAGGCTATTAATCGCATCCTTCTCAAAGGAACCGTGACTCTGGGTAACGTGCAGGAAATAGTTGATGGCTTTGCACAAATGGGGTTCCCTAATTGTGGAGGGGTGATAGATGGGACGCACATTCCTATTCTGGCACCACCCCACCTAGGATCCGAGTACGTTAATTGGAAGGGGTATTTCTTTAAGGTTCTCCAGGCACTTGTGGATCACCGTGGGCATTTCATTGACATTAACACAGGCTAGCCCGGAAAGGTGCATGACGCACGCATCTTTCGGAACACTTGGCTGTTCAGGAAGATGCAGGCCGGGACTTTTTTCCCAGAGCGGAAGATCACGGTAGGGGAAGTTGAAATGCCCATTGTGATCCTTGGAGATCCTGCTTACCCGTTAATGCCGTGGCTCATGAAACCTTACACAGGGAGCCTTGACAGCAGAAAGGAACAGTTCAACTAGAGGCTGAGCCGGTGCCGAATGACGGTGGAGTGTGCCTTTGGCCATTTAAAGGCCCGCTGGCGATCTCTGTATGGGAAGCTGGACTTGGCCGAAAACAGCATCCCCGCGGTTATATCCGCGTGCTGTGCCCTCCATAATATTTGTGAAGAGAAGGGTGAAAGCTTCACTCAGGCATGGACCTCTGAGGTTCAACACCTGGAGGCTGAATTTGCACAGCCAGAGAGCAGGGCTATTAGAGGGGCCCCGCGCGGGGCTGCAAGGATTAGGGATGCCTTGAGGGAGCAATTTGAGGTTGAAAACCAGCAGTGATATCTGGTACCCTGCACGGGAGTGAAGTGCAGTAGTTCCAATCTTTAGGAATCAGTGTTTGCTAAGCAGACAAGCAGACTTGCAGTGCCTGTTTATTTCCTGGGCTAAGGAGTCTTTTACTTTATGCAATAATAAAGAATGTTTTCAAAGCCAAAGAATCCATTTATTGAAAAGGAAAAAAAATATTTATTGAAAAGAAACAAGGGGGTGGAGTGGGGAACAGTACAATCACAGATTCACGTATGTCCTGTCTGGTGTGCTGTGCAGTGAGTGCTGCACTTCAGGACAGCTATACTGCATGGTGATGGGGGTTGACTGCAGAGGGTAAGGGTCGTGGTTTTCAGGGCTGGGTGGTGAAGATACTGGTGTAGAAGGCAGCGGGTGGCGTGAAGAACACGGAAGTTGGGGAAAGTGGGTTGGAGGTGACAGTCGGGCACAACGTAAAGAGTTTTGGAACAAGGGCTGTAGGGGGGCTGGCGTTTGCGGTACTGCTCCTCTTTCTGCATGGCTACCAGCTCCTGGATAGCGTCTGCTTGGCGCTCCAGGATGCTTATGAGCCTATCAGTGTTTTGCTGCCGGTGCGTGGTGCTTTGCCGCCGGTGCGCTGCATTTTCCTGGCAGATCCTGCTTTCTCTCTCCCTCCAGTCCTGTGCTTTCTCATTCTCTTTAATAGATTGCCGCATCACTTCTTGCAGCATGTCTTCTTTGCTTTTTCGCGGTCTCTTCCTGAGTCTTTGCAATCTCTGAGCAGGCGATAAGAGGGACGGCTGAGGTCTCAAGGTTGATGCAGCTGTATAGGCAAAATGCAACATTTAACAGAGGCAGCACTGTTTATACCAGACAGAGTAATGATTCCCCCCACACTTAAGGAGTAGAAAACACACAGGGTCTACACAATAGCATAATTTTCCCGTCCGAAACAGAGCACACATATCCCACGGGAGCCTCAAAATAGTGAGTAAGGGGGACTGATTGTTTCAGGGCTGCACTGTCCTCTGGGTTTCTGTGCCTTGGGGAGAGCCAACAGCTTCAGGGGGCACCTACACTGAACACTGTCCCAACATTTTCCACAGGAGTTCATCCTGGACGATATCTCGCTGCTGAGGGTGACCTGGGAAGCAAGGGAGGGTCTTCTACTGCAATGCGGCTTCCGCACTGGCCCATATGCAGCTTGTGTGCAGCAATGGTCCCCCCGCCCCTTGCGGCACAGTGGCGTGGACACATTAGCCTGGCTGGGACAAGGACCACGGTGGCTCTCCCAATAAACCTGCACAAGCGCATTGCACACGTTCTGGATGAGACATTCGAGGAGATTACCAAGACCGATTACCGTGATGTGATAAACCACATCAATGCACTATTCCGCATCTAGGCATGCATGCCTAACCCTCCTTTCCCAAAGAGCCCGCACCGAAAAAATTCCTTCCCGAAAAAAAAACAAAAACGCTTACCAGGAACCTGCTCTTCTGTTTGTCCTCCACCAAGTACCGGCTGCTGCAATTGGCTATCTTCCTCCTGGCTTGAGAAGATCTTTTGGCTGCATGGCTCCAGGGATTCCGGGGTGTCTCCATCTGGCCCACCACCCTCACTCCCATTTTCCTCCTCCTCCTCCTCTTCTTCCCCCCGCCCCACTCCCAGCTCTGAAGTGTCCATGGTGGTGCTCGGAGTGGAGGTGGGGTTAACCCCAAGTATCGCATCCAGCTCTTTGTAAAATCGGCAGGTCGCGGGGGGAGCACCCGAGCGGCCGTTTGCGTCGCGGGCTTTGCGGTAGGCACTCCGCAGCTCCTTCACTTTAATCCTGCACTGCAGGGCGTCCCGGTCATGGCCCCTTTCCATCATGTCCTTTGATACCTTCCTGCAGGTATCATAATTTCTATGGCTGGAGCGCAGCTGGGACTGTACAGCTTCCTCCCCCCAAACACTGATGAGGTCCAGCGGCTCGCTTGGCGCGTGGAGGCATGGTCACCTGGAAAGATTCGCTGATAGCACTCCACGCCATGCCGGGCTGAGCAAACAGGAAGGGGATTTTTAAAATTCCCGGGGAATGTAAAGGGTGGGTCACATGGTTGGTTACTTGAGGCCAGGGCAGTAGAGTTTGAACTGATGACCAGAGTGGCCAGAACAGGCATTGTGGGATACTGCCGAATAATTCTGGAGGCCATTCACAGCGCATTGGGCGGCCACACTGGCGCCGCAACGGCAGCGCTGCACTCGCTATTCCTCTTGGGGAGGTGGAGTACCTGCAGCGCTGCAACCACGGAGATACAGTGCTGCAAATGCCTTGCCAGTGTGGACGGGGAGTGAGTTACAGTTCTGGGGGTGGCTTTACAGCGCTGCAACTTGCAAGTGTAGCCAAGGCCTTAGGCCTGGTCCCCACTAAGCCCCCACTTCGGACTAAGGTATGCAAATTCAGCTACGTTAATAACATAGCTGAATTCAAAGTACTTTAGTCCAAACTTACTGCGGGTCCAGACGCGGCAGGGAGGCTCCCCCGTCGATGCCGCGTACTCCTCTCGCCGAGCTGGAGTACCGGCGTCGACGGTGAGCACTTCCGGGATCGATCCCAGAACATCGATTGCCTGCCGCCGGACCCTCCGGTAAGTGTAGACGTACCCTTAGAAACCAAGCAAGTATACAGCCCATATTCTTAACCTCAAGTAGAAAATGATATATGTGTACAAATAGGATGAATAGATATAGTAGACCATAACTTTACAGAGATATGTTACATGGCACAGGCAGCACAAAACTTATGTCATACATACATTTATAAGCACCCCCCCATAAAGCCTTATGGGGTACACTGTCACAACGGCTACCACTCTGAACCCCATACCCCAACTGGTGCACCTAAACTTGTGAAACTGAACAACAGTAAATACCCTGCGGGTTGTTGCTGAACTGCCCTTCCCCTAATTTTTTTTCCCTCACAGAACTTGTGAGTAGGTGCTATTTACACTGAAGAAATATGCTGGGCTGATCCTGCAAGTCTGTACTCAGCCAAAACTCACATTGCCTTCACAGTGGGAGTTTTGCATGTTGAGAACCAAGTAAATTAAGTAAAGACTATAGGATTTGGCCCACAGTAAATTCTCTTCAGTGACTGTTCCAAAAAACTCTCAGTCATGAGAATAGGCCATTTCTGGCAAATCAGTCCTTTGTCTGTTTCACTCTGATGTTCTCTGGTGGCGACAGGCTGAAAGCTACATCATTGCAGGCTTCTTTACAGCAGACATTCAGCATAGCTATTTTGTGACCCAGAAGCTTTTGCCTGTTTAGAGGTGTAAGGACATTCTTTATTTTCTGCTTTGAGGGAACAACTCTATGCTGCAGGCATTAAAATTTTCACACTGACTGAAGGTGCTGGGATGGTGACTGTTGGCTTGATTAGGAATCAAGTTGCAAACCTGAGGGCAGAGAAAGCTTATAGTGTGCAATGTGACTGCATCACAGAGAAGGATTCAGGTCACTAAATATCTCTGCAGTCTTTATACTCAGAAGCATATATTCTGCACAGAGCCTCTATTCTCTCATTTTACAGAACTTTCATACTCCTATATGCAGGCTGCCCATGCCAAAAAAATAAAACTGGGCATGGGGTAAGTCTGCCTGTTCTCTGCATGTCCTACAGCAGTTCTTACTAGTAAAACTGCAGTCCATGAGGGCATACCAGTATTTTCATACTGAACCTCATTCTTCAAGGGTTTTGTAATTGAGCCTTAAAAATTTACCTAGCACTGAAATTTAGGATTACCGCAGCAGTAGGTTCCATGGGAAGTCTAGCACACCCACCAGCACTAGCCTTGTGCTGTCTGCATGCGCCCCAACTCAGGTGAGCAAAGGGGGAGGAAGACTCCTTGTGATCTGTTTCCCCACTCACAATCTGGCCGTTAACATTCCAGATGTCAGCATGGGAGACCAATCAGAGAATGCTCATATAATTTTAGAAGAGATTTCAGTTTAACACATGGCATTTTGGAGGATTTTGGTACACAATGTAGACTAGAATCTTAGGTTTATTTTAAAATATTAAATACAGTGCTTTATTAAAGTTTGAAACCTGCTGTTGTGCATGCGTAGTAACCACTTTAAATAAGGATTTTAACTATGCACATTTATTGTAAATGCACAATTCAGTAAGGGAATTATACAGTGATTGGTTTTAACACAAACATATGCAGGATCCTATTGACATGATAAACCATCAGTAACATGTGCAGAAAAGCTCCTTAAATCCTCATTGACACAACAGATCACTATTGTGTCAATAGTGTGAGTAATAAAAGGAGCATTGTCAAGATATCTAGTCCTTAACTTTGCTTTATCCTAATACTTGTTCCTCATTGTAACTCTGAACCTTTGGATTCTGCCAACATATTTCTTTTTGCAAATACATTAATGGAATTAAAAGAAACAAGACTTTTAGGTGTTAATTACCTCTAGAATGATTGAGTTGTAAAAGAAACACATCAGTGGAATCTGGTAGTAAAAAGATACAATCAAATGGTCTGAAAACAGGACTGAGAGCCAGGGGTGCCTGAATTCTAATCCTAGGCCTGACAGTGATTTCCACTCAGATCCTGAAGAAGTGAGTTAGGCCCAGATCCTCAAAGGTATTAGATGCTTAGCTTCCACTGGATCTGGGCCTTAATCTCTTTGACTTAGTTTCCCTAGCTACAAAACAGAAATAATAGTGTTCACTCAGTATCTCACAGGGGCATCTTGCAGATTCATAGTTTTATGTCTTCTAAAGCACTTTTCATCATCAAAGTGCTTTATAGAGATAAGCATCATCACTATTGTTATACAATTTATAAAGTATGTTAAATTTGGGGCCAAAATATCCATAGTGTGTATGCTGATAAAACAATGACAGTCTATTATAGCAATGCTTTGCAAATTGAGCTTTTTGCGTCATTAAAATACTATTAATACAAAGATATTTTTCGTTAAACTAACTATGTTAACTTAATTTAAATTGTTATCTTGAGTCCCAGATGTTACTATTTAATGCTAACTGAGGAAGAAAAAGCAGAAGTCAGGTTCCACTCCACTCCGGTAACGTAAGTGGGCTCACAACCAGAGATGATTTGTGTATAATTCATTAAAACGGGATCTAAAATTTGATATGGAAATCGCTACTGCAACGTATTGGTGGCTGGTTAGAAAGTGGAACTGTACATCATTCTTGCTAATTTGTATATTTGGGATACCAATCTCAGAGCTCATAAGCTTAGCATGGTTTGCTTGAAAGGTGCGACTCTAAGGAACACCTGCATACTGTGGGAAATGGTGTGGGTAATTCAGGAGGTGTCAATCTGCCACATGAGTCAGTGCTGAACCAGCATCGCAGCACATTGCCACAGCAAGATGAGTGTCCTTTGGATAAGACGTAAAACTGGTGTTTGATGTCTTGTGCTCATTTAAGGACCAATTGTATTTTTTGTCAGAATAGGGGTGTCACTTATGGTGCCATGGTCAAATCACAATAATGTTAGGATTTGCTAATGATTAAATCATCACAGTCACTATGATTTAACAAAAATATTTACCATGTTTTCTATTATTTTCCTTCAGTAAACTCTCCTAATCCAATGCATTTCAATGGAGTTAAAAGGCATCTCCCTACTGTACAGAACTATTAGAGATGTAATTAATTACCGTGAAGATGTGCACAGTTCTTATTGTATTAACTGCCTTTGAATCATCCTTGCAAAATGAACAGATACATTATGACTTACACTACTATAATAAACAAAGATAAAAAAATGAAATAGATTGTAGTTATTATGACTGCTTGTAATTGGGGCTGACAATTTTAGATTTAAGGTGATATTTAGTGACTAATTCCCAAACCCCCAAAGCAGCGGTAAATAATAGTTTGTACTGATACTAGTTTATACCGATATCCACAAAATATTATTTTCATGCAGCTCTTGGTTTCATGCAGCATTAGCCCCAGTCAATATCACACTGGGGAGTGGTACTAGGGGGCAGGGCTGATAGTCACAGAAAGCTTATGCTCTAATAAATTTGTTAGTCTCTAAGGTGCCACAAGTACTCCTGTTCTTTTTGCAGATACAGACTAACACGGCTGTTACTCTGAAACCAGTCACAGACATGTATATTGAGCACCACATGAATACATGCAGAGCTCTTCAAGGAAAAATGGTTTTTTCATCTGCACTAATTATTAAAGAACCCTCTTCTTGAAGCCTTTCTCTGGATTTTTAAAAGAATACATGCTGAAAATAGGAAGCCCAAACGGAGATATTTCTTCTCTCATCATTGGTACAGGGGTATGGACCTACAGCCTGTAGCTGATAATTACCAGGTGTTCAAGTCCTACCATTTCCTTATACAAAATTAAAAGGGGTTTAATATGCCTGATGGATACTTGAGGAACCTTTCGGTTCCCTTGCTTTAGCCTCCTGTCCCTGTGAATCCACATCACAGCCACCATCCTGTTAGTGGCTGACTGTTCAGACCTCCCTTTGGAACACATTAACACCAGGCTTTAATCTGCCAGAGTGGAGCTGCTCTATGCTCAGACTTGAGTGTGCTGCCTATTCACTGCTCCCAGCTCCTGTTGGATTGGGGAATATAAGACTAGGATTCAAATTCCTCTGCTTGACAGGCAGAGCATTACAAGTTGGCCAGCCATTTTTGTTCCTTGAGTCCTGGATTTCCAATAATGTAAGTTATAAGAGGACTACTTCCACTTGTGATTTACAGCAATAAACTAGACACACAAATTGCTATTATAAGACTTCTGGGTTATATGGATGCTGGGAAACAAGTATTTATAACAAGTACAGCACCGACAGACAGCAAGCATAAAGGTAGAGATCACAGTTTTATCGCTAAATAATATCCAATCCACATTGTACATTACCATAGTTCTCCACAACATTAAAAATGGTATTTCCTCACATTTTCTGTAATAACTCCCAGTGTACTACTGCTCAAGAAAAATTATGGGAGAGATTTTTAAGCAATTACAGTTTTCTAAAATATGCCTAATAGACCTGTAACATTTTTAGCACCTTCATGATGGTTGTGTTGAAAGTTTTTCTTAAAATGCTTCTGACTGTCAAACTCTCACTTTAAAATCATTGTTCTCCTGTTTTCTATTTTTCTAGCCTGCCTTGTGTCTCCAGATGTGTGGCAGCCTTAGGTGACATACCTGTCATCTCAAAGACATGGGGATAATTTTCTGCTAACATGGATGGGATTTCTACCATCACCCCAGCTTGGCAATTGTATTGCAGCAATGTCTGAATACACTTACACTATCTAGAAATATAAATGACAAAAGTGCAACAGGGGGTCCAATCTCACATTCCTTACACACCCAAAACAGCCACTGAAAGCTTGGAGTGTGTGCGGCATGCAGGAGAGCCATATATTGGGATTTTAAAATGATAATCTTGAAATCCACTCTCAGCCTCCAATCTGTCTCTACATCCCCAATCCACTCGATGCAGGCAGATGTAATATAGTAGTAAGTGTCACAGACTGGAGCCAATGCTGCTGCTGGGGGAGATGAGGCAGGACACAGAGCCCCTGGGGCAGGATGACGGGCTTGCTGTCTCTGGGCTCCTCTGTTGGGTATTCGCTTGCTCAGCCTCGCGTCTGTCTCTACACCCCCAATCCACTCAATGGAGGCAGATGCAATGTGGTAGTAACAATTAATATAATAAAAGAGAACCACAAATATTTGGTGTTGCACTTGGCCTATTTTCTGTCCTACTCCCCTGCTCAGTCAGTGACTAACAAGAAGGATTCTGCTACTTGCCGGGTGGTGCAGGGCAAGGAATTTCTAGGACCCTCATAGCTGTCTGCAGAGTGAAGATTGCCTCAGTAAAGATGGAGTAAGGCTCTGGTCTGTTGTTTGTAAATTCTTTGTATTGTATATTTTAATTATTGCCCAGTGCCTAAAGTGAAGTCTGCGTGCTTAGAAGTCAAAGAGAATAAAATCAATTCAAACAGTGAACATAGCAAGGCCCTAGCATACCCCAGCACTAGTCACAACATTGAGCCTTTTTAAAAAAGTGTATAGAAGCTGGCAAAATAGCTTTTACAAACACCTTTTCCCCTTGAACTTTTTGATTTTAAATGAAGTGCAAAGCAAACATTCGTTCAAGAAATTTTCTGTCTTGGCATTCCCTTGCAAAGAAAGCTGCAGTGGTAAAAACTACATAATTCCTAATCATTTAAAAAGAACCACCCTGTAAATAAACCAAGTGTGACAGGATGTATAGGCCCCATCCAGTGGCTGGCAGAGAGAGGGTTTACTCTCTCCATGAGGAAAGAAGTCCAGCTGCATGCTCTCAGTGCAGGCACTGTCAGGGACCCAGCTGAATGAAGTGCAGCCAGCTCCAGCTGTGGTGAATTATATCATTCTCTTCATGCTCCAAGAACAGCCCTTGAAGTCAACATTGAAGCTCCCATTTATTTGAATGAGCAGAATCAGGCCCTGTAAGAAGCAGCTCCAAGGGCTTTGAAGTAGCCACACCCTTGCGAGTCAGGCTCAACAACAATGATGATAAATGTAGTAAGAGAACCTAAACAGAATAGAATATGGTATGGGCAGACTAGGTGGGAAGAAATCCACCCTGTTAAGATCCTGAACTTTGGCTGCAACAGAGCAATCATTTATTAATTTTTAAAGAGATCTGGGCCACTAGAAGCCTTTTTTGAACTCTCAGTTTAAGTACATGGGTAGGGGAAGCCTTTATTGTTTGCTTCTTTTGACAGGTCTTTGTAAGACCTGAGTTAACCCCTGACTGTAGCTCACATGACCTGTCTCAGAGGGTGTTAGTGTCCAATTCATTTTTTTTTTTAGTTTTTGAAATAAATGGAAATAACTAAGAGAATGATTAAATATCATGCACTGAGAATAATAGGTGTTTCTGAATGTTTTAGCTATGCTGTTAGTGGAAGACTTCACAAGGCTCACTATAATGCAATGTCTACAAGAAACATGAAAATAAAGCGGAAGATCGCTTTAATTTTATAGTGATTAGCTTCTTAGTTTGGTACATAACATTGCCTATCATTTGACAGAGAGAGTTTGTTTCAAACTTTTAGGGCAAAAACAGTGGAATACATTAATTAAATTTAATGGCATGTTTCCAAGACTAATGGAAAGTCTTCAGCAACATCTGCAATTTTACTTTCTTAATTTTCATTTGTCATACAAATATAAAGTACACACTTGCAGTCACCAACATTCGCCTACAGTTTCCCCCGTTGGTAGTAAAATCGGACATAGTTGGATGAAAAGAAATCTTTGTACTAGATTTATATTTGTGGTGTGTATCTGCAAACAAAATTACAAGGAGTATAACAGGATACATTTAATTACATGTAGCAACATCTGCATTACACAAAATGCCTTTTCTCTCCAAAAGCCCTGATCCTGCAACTGATTCTGTGTGGCCAGACCCCTGCCATTGCATGGAGGCCTGCAACTCCAATGGCCGGATTGGCACTGAAAACATTTCATTATTCCTTTTTGTTTATGGTTAAATTAAAAGAAAATAAAACATGGGGATGAACTATAATTTTACCATGTTTTGACTTCATCAGCATCACACTTCAATGCTTTATATACTGTCTCAAAAGCTACATTGCTACCTATCAGTAAAAATGTTCAAAGGTGAGATATTTACTATATTGATATTTATAGTGTTGATTTTTCTTTAAGGTAGATCAAATATTCTCTTAGAACTTTAGCAGTAACACAAGTTTCATAGATAGTACTAAACAGCTCAACAATGTATGTCCCTCGGCCCGCGCCACTTCCAGCAGCTCCCATTGGCCTGGAGCAGCAAACCGCAGCCAGTGGGAGCCGCGATCGGCCGGACCTGCGGACACAGCAGGTAAACAAACCGGCCCGGCCGCCAGGGGCTTTCCCTACACAAGTGGTGTCCCAAGTTTGGGAAACACTGCTGTAGATAATGGATGAGGCAACTGCTCACTGGTTGCTCAGTGTATCTGTGGAATAGTATCATATTACTCAGGCCAGAGTCCACAAAATCCAACATGAATCAGCTTGGCTTCATATAACAATTTTCAAATCCCACACAAAGGTGAATCCACTGACAACAGCTGATGGTATTGTATAGTATTTGGAGGGTTTTTTAGCATTACATTAAGAAGTGTCAAGTTTTTTGTGTGTGTGAAAACCTTATATAACTCCCTATGCATCAAGGGCAGTAAATACCACAAATTCGATAACATTTGATGTATGTAGTATACCTAAAAAATTGCTGACTAAAGACAGAAGAATAAACTGTGTGTTAGTTTATATCTGTTTAAACTCTAAGAAAAGGCTTTTCCATGTTCCTCCAGGTATTCCTGACCAACTGAGTTTAGTCACTTCACTAAACCTATCACTCTAGGTGTAGCTTTGGACATAGATGATCAAGATGATATTTATTCTTATCCCTCCAACACATAATAACGTTTATAGCACACATGTAATCAGTAATGACATGAGATTTTTGCCTTTGGCAATATTCACTTGTTCACATTTAGTATTATGCCCCTTAACATGTCAATATCAGACCTTAGCCTATAGCATTTTATTTTGGGAATATAGGTGGATCCTCTTAATTATTTTTCAACACTGCTGGTCTTATCTGACATGCCACTTTGCTTGAAAAAAATATTTCTGGTTTTGAGTGAACATCAGTGTTCTCTTTGGTGTATTTCAATATTCACCTGCAAAAATCTTTCCTTTGAATAGCCACAGTGGAACTATCCATGAAAGATTTAATTTTCTCTATTCTGTGCTCTTCAAGTTAATATGAGTCCAGGATAAAAATTTCCATTTACAGAAGGTGAATTAATACACACAATATAAACCACACACTTAAGCCTTGGCATCAGTATTATAATGCCAGTGTATCATCTAGGAGGCAAACACAAGGGCAACCTTGAGTTTTGGCACTGCCAGACTCCTGCTCCTTTAATTGCACAAGTTTGCTTCATCTTCTGCAGCTCTTTCTCTCTTGTCTTCACTCAATATCATAGAAATGTAGGGCTGAAAGAGATCCTGAGAGGTCATCTAGTCCATCCCCCTGCGCTGAGGCAGGGCCAAGTATACCTAGACCACCCCTGACAGGTGTTCCACTAATCCGATCTTAAAACTTCGAGTGATGGGGATTCCACAACCTCCTGTGCAAAAGGAAGTGATCCTTCTTAATGGCTCTAATTTTGGGCCAAACTTGCCCTTATTGTAGTCAATGGGATTTTTGCTATTGATTCAATAGAAGCAGGGTTGGGTCTTTTGTGTTGCTTGCTACCAGTGTTCCCATTCCAAAAATAACCTATTGAAGGAAGAAGTGTCAGTTGCTGCCTTGAAGAGGCTGCTTTTCTAAACCCATTAGAAGGCCCGTACTCCAAATGAAAACTACCATATCAGTGGGCAAATTACCACTCTAACAGATGAACAAGAGGGTAGGCATGCCAGAGAACCAGTCTGTGTACTAGCCTTGAGTAAAAGGAGCTGGATTCCCATCCAAGAACATCAAAATGTCAGGTAATGAAGCGCATCTGTGCTTGTGGCAGAGTACAGGGCTCTGCTATTTCTGCTGACGGTATAGGTAAAGCTACTCTCACAGATGTTTACGGTAACTGTTTAGGCCTTGGTGAACTAGGATTTGTGTGCCATGAGGGCAAGGGAGTGATATAATGACATCTCCACCCTTCAGCAGTTCTCCTATAGCTATATATCTTAGCAAAATGCCTACAGGTTAGTCTTGGCGTCCTACTGAAAACCCAGCTCAAGTGTTGAGGCTTTATCGGGGTCTTTCTACAGCTTTCATATATTCTATCTGCTAGAGAGGGGCCCCAAATTAATGTATGTAAAATATATCCATACTTTTTAAAAATTCACCCTGTATATCCTTGTGCAGCTATTAGTTTAGCAATTGCTAGGTATTAAAATTTAAAAGGGTCACTAAATGCATATTGCTAGAAGGAAACAACATTAGTTACACATTACCAGAACAAAACTAAATTAAGAAACAGCTCATTTCCTCTGTACCATCAATATTTTACTCAGCCATAGCCTGGATGCTTGTACTCACAAAGGAATTAATCATTCATGTGCTAATGTACATCCATTATTTTTAAATTATCACTTAAGTAATCATTTTTGTGTGTGCTCAGATGTGTGATGTCTGCTTATAAAAGTGCAGCAAAAATCAATACAAATTAAATAAAATTTAAAAGGTTGATATCTGTGAAATAGATGCAGGAAAGTCCTCCATGCAATGAAATTGTAATCGAATTAATGTAAAAACTCAGTTATTGAGTCATAACCTGGAAAAGATACTGGGCTAATTCTGCATTGATTTATACCTCAAGCTATGCTCGTAAAGGGTGAGTTTACACAGGATGCAGGTCAGTCCAGAATCTAGCCTGCTCCCTTTCTAAAGCTCAAACAATAAAAACTTCACTGCTGTTTAAATTAGTTCAGCATTTCCTAACATATTACTTACAGACAAATGCCCTGCTCATGTAATAATATCATTTTACATGAAGACAGCCACTTTCATCTAGAAAATCCCAAGCTCTTTAAAAACTAAATTCTGAAAGCACCACTGAAACACTGCCACCTGTGGAGTGTAGGACAGCCATTGTCTGGCTAGTGCATTACATAACAGCATGGAGAGCAGAACATTTAGCCGAGGACACCAGAAAAAAATCCTTCCTCCTAAGAAAATTGCCATGAGAGCTTTAATGTATGGTGTTACTTGAAGCAGAATTTGGGCCAGTAATGGTGAAATATTTTTTATGTTGCTTCAATCATTTTTATGATAGCGTAAATGACAGATGACAACTGGTGGGCAGGGCCGGCTCCAGCTTTTTTGCCGCCCCAAGCTAAAAAAAAAACAAACAAAAAACCAATTGAGCTGCCGCCGAAGTGCCGCCGAAGAGGAAGCGAGAGATTGAAGGATCCGCCAAATTGCCGCCGTAGACCGGATGTGTCACCCCAATAACAGACCGCCCCAGGCACCTGCTTCCTTCACTGGTGCCTGGAGCCGGCCCTGCTGGTGGGTATTTCTTGTTTATGAAGCAATAACTGAATCTTGGGCTAAATAAACTCCGAGGCCAAGGTGATTATTAGTACATCATGTAGTTTTTGACATGTTCACAAAGAAGGAAAGCAATATAGTTCAGTAGAGATGGCACTGGCTTCAGTCAGAACACTTGGATTATGTTCTCTGCCCTGACCTCACTTTCTCCATCTGTGAAAGACAGGTAATGATACTTACCCTATTTTGTAAAGTGCTTTGAGATCTATGGATGATGTGCTATATGAGAGAGAAGTATTGTTATAAACAGGAAGTACCATCAACTAAATGTTGCATAGAAATCCCAATAAGTGACTGTATTTGAAGATTTAACTCCTCTGCCAGCGGGGCATATTGAGAAGTTGGAAGTGACCATGATTGATATAGGCTTGTAGAGTAAGCAGTCGGAGTTCAGGGTTACACACACTGTATGGTTACTAAAACAAGCATGCAGTTTGTATCCAATCGCCGTGCAGGGCAATGCATGCTGAATGGCTACTGAAATCTATTATACAGTTGTGATTCAGTAATTCTGTAGCATCCCTGCACTCTGACTGGATAAGCCTATATCATTTCAGCATAATTAAGTGATAATGTGCGGTCGTGACTAGTCTAATGGTTACCAGATGAAGTGTCTACCAGACCTGAAAGCCATTAACTGTGAGTATACTACTCGCAGCCACACATTATTGCTATTATGCAGGAAAATAATTACATAAAGTACACATTTAAAAAAAGTTCTTCTAACCTTTGAGGAGTTTAACTGCCCTGTTTATTTGTGACAATCCGGGGCCGTTAACAATAGAGAATCTGCAGAATGGGATGAACGCAGAGGTTGTGGAACTGGATAGCGGTTGGGTAAAGGGAGGGCTTTAGTTTTGCTTTGAATTGGGTGCAGTTGGGTTTGACTGGAGGTGGCTGGTGGGTTTTCTGAGTGAACTGGATAGAGGCTGTAGGGGTGCCTGAGGACCTGAGCCTGAAGCTGCTGTCTGTATGAATGCAAGGTAGCTTGACCTCTCCTAACCTCTCTCTCTCACACACTGGGTGCCTAAGGAGACTGTGCTAGTAGTCACTTTGTTGCTTCCTACCCAGCAATTCCCAGCTGTCTGAGCAGCAGCAGGGGGAGCATTGAGAGAGGAGGAGATAGTGAACCTGCCCTTGGTGAAGGAGCCCCACCAGCAGCCCCTGGTTCCATGGAGTCATTGCAGAGAGACTTTAGTTGTACTGTAGCTGGCACAGGCATTTGGAGAATCTTACAGAATACTCCACATAGCCATTTGTATTTTCTATACAAATCCAATGCAAAAGCAGCATTACTGAACCCACAGCTTGGAGAAGCCTGGTCTACATTACACGAGGATAAAATTGCCTCTACCCTGTCTACACTAGGGCTTCCACCATTCTCCCACCAGTGTGGTGGCCCCGATGGTAGAAGATTTCCCAGTCAGATTTAGTGTAGACACAACCTAGGGTTGCATATGCAAATATCACTTTGCTCTTATCATTTAAAACATTAATTGAACTAGAGCTAGTCAAACAATGTTTGTCAAGTGCTAGATCATGACTGGCCCTAATGTGACCATATAGAAGTCAAGGGTCAGGGAGAGAGTAAAACTATCTCCTCCACCACATTTCTCTGCACAGTCATATTACTTTGCCCCCTCCCCACTCCTCAAAGAGCCTACAAGCAGAACTGTGCCAATAAGCCAAGCCATTCTGAAGGGGTGTTAGAACTTATTTCTCACAGGAGCAAAAGGAGCAGGGAAGAACTGTGACCCTTGGGTTGGTATAGCTAGGCATCTCCCACGAGACTGGGTTCAGTATAAAGGTTCAGTATAGCTCCATATAACTTCTTCCATGAACTTCATGATATTTTTGAAGCAATGATGAGGCAATTGTTTTTCAAAACTCATGTAGCTTACAAATCTGAACATAGTTGCCAAATAATTAGAGAAGTTTTGCAAAGTTTAAAAAATATTTTGACTGTTTTTATGATTCATCCAGTTCTAAAGTTATATTTAAAAGCCCCCTTATTTATGTGACCCACAGTACCTTAGATTAGTAAAAGGGAAAGACATTTAAATATTTAACTTTTCTCCATTTTTATTGTTTGTTTACTTTGTCCAATCTAGTTTGAGCTTGAGAAGTTAGATTAGATTGGTCAGTTTCACCTTTTATTTCTGGTTCCCACCCTAGCATGTGCTTAAGTCCCATTTAGTAGTTTTGACTTAAACTACTTATGTGCTTTGTGCTTTGCTTAACTGGGGCCTGTGGCTCCCATTCTGTAATGAGATGTGTGTCAGGAGACACTTGTGTGCCAACACAGAGCCCCACTCACTTGAATGGGGCTACATATAGGCATAAGGCTCTGCTGATACTCACCTCATTGCAGAATCAGGACCCAAGGCCCACTGACTTCTGTGTAACTACTAACAATGTGTACAGTTATACAAGTGCATAGGCCTTTGCAGGAGCAGTACTTAGAGGTGTAAAACATGCAGAAGCTTGGACACACATTTATCCATACATGCACAAACCCACACAAAGATGCGGAAACACTCCCTTTAAAAACAACATCTATATTTTAGGCTGAAAACTATTTGACAGCACCGCCCTTTAAAAAGCCCTTCCTAAACACTTTCACTTGGCACAGTCAGTATAGATGAATACCGAATATTGAACTGGAAAGTGGTGCTGAGTGTCTGCATTGCATAAACTTTAAGACTTCTGGGAATGTGTCTCGTCCTTGGACCCAACCCTACAAACACTCACTGCCAGGTTTATTGCCATGAGCAGTACTTATTGCTGGGCCTAATACTCACAAATGGGTGTAGTCCCTTGGAAGAAAGTAACTAAGTTAAATTTTCTTTTTTAAACTTTTTCTTAATAGCCTTTCTCTTCCAGCAGCTTGACAGCCCAACTTTCTTTGCTTTTTGGCATAATATTTTTTCTTTTTGTGTACACTTCTGAGTTATCTGCCTGCTTGCAAAGAGTGATAAGCTTGTCAGACAAACAGCTTGAAAAGTCTTAGAATGGGAACCAATTAGAATAGAGATATTTGCATATTCCTAGCATGATTATTGAGAAATAACTGCATAGTGTTTGTACACAGCAGATGACCACAATCAATTAGTGATCTGAGAATTGTATAGCTGAAGGAAAAATGTATTCTGATTGGCTGAGACAATTCAATGCACTATTATACATATTTAGCCAGAGCAAACAGCTAAAAATCAGAGACAATTACATATTTCTGCCAGCTGTTTATAAACAGGATGTGCAGTGATATAAAGCACCAGCAGCTGCAGTAGCTCCAAACTTTCAAGGCCAGGCCAGAATGTATCATACTTTATCATTAGTTTTAATGTTTGCTTCACCCAAGGCCTTATCACTTTTTATAGTAAGCCTAAGAAAATGACTTGACTGATTTGCTAGCACTTAATATTGTATGACAGTTCATTGTTATTTACACAGAGTTTATGACCTCGCTTTAAACTTTAATCATAGCAAAAGACCCAATCCTGTTCCTCTTGAAGTCAATGGGAGTTTTTCCATCAACTTTGATAAGTGCATAATTGGGCTCAAGGTCTGCAAAACTGAAAACCAGGAAATCTTGAGCTTTTTAAAATGGGAGAATGTTATAAGCAAGGTTAGATTATATGGCAGTTAAAATATTAGTGTCCTGTCCGTACTAACACTTCCTCCATTCCTACTGTGGAGGGTGGAGTACTGCATCAGAAGAAGTTTTTAGAAAGATGCTAGTGTAGATATAGCCTTAGTTCACAATCATTCCTACCGATACCTCCATTTATTTGACATTGACATCAATGGGAGATGTGCATGCATATCTCAGGAAAGAACTGGTCCTTAAGGTGACACACTAATTTTGGTAAATATTTAGAACAAGACTCAGAATCCAATAAAATCCAGGAAGATAAGGTATGTTACTAGATCAATCACAAACTGTGATCATAGAATCATAGAATATCAGAGTTGGAAGGGGCCTCAAGAGGTCATCTAGTCCAACCCCCTGCTCAAAGCAGGACCAATTCCCAGCTAAATCATCCCAGCCAGGGCTTTGTCAAGCCGGGCCTTAAAAACCTCCAAGGAAGGAGACTCCACC
The DNA here is from genome assembly GCF_013100865.1 of Trachemys scripta elegans. Lineage (NCBI taxonomy): Eukaryota > Metazoa > Chordata > Testudines > Emydidae > Trachemys > Trachemys scripta. The sequence continues at coordinate 65,035,682 of NC_048307.1, read as the reverse complement.
ACCTCCCTAGGTAACGCATTCCAGTGTTTCACCACCCTCCTAGTGAAATGTTTTTTCCTGATATCCAACCTGGACCTCCCCCACTGCAATTTGAGACCATTGCTCCTTGTTCTGTCATCTGCCACCACTGAGAACAGCCGAGCTCCATCCTCTTTGGAACCCCCCTTCAGGTAGTTGAAGACTGCTATCAAATCCCCCCTCATTCTTCTCTTCTGGAGACTAAACAATCCCAGTTCCCTCAGCCTCTCCTCATAAGTCATGTGCTCCAGACCCCTAATCATTTTTGTTGCCCTCTGCTGGACTCTTTCCAATTTTTCCACATCCTTCTTGTAGTGTGGGGCCCAAACTGGACACAGTATTCCAGATGAGGCCTCACCAATGTCGAATAAAGGGGAACGATCACGTTCCTCGATCTGCTGGCAATGCCCCTACTTATACAGCCCAAAATGCCGTTAGCCTTCTTGGCAACAGGAGCACACTGTTGACTCATATCCAGCTTCTCGTCCACTGTGACCCCTAGGTCCTTTTCTGCAGAACTGCTACCTAGCCATTCGGTCCCTAGTCTGTAGCAGTGCATGGGATTCTTCCGTCCTAAGTGCAGGACTCTGCACTTGTCCTTGTTGAACCTCATCAGGTTTTTTTCGGCCCAATCCTCTAATTTGTCTAGGTCCCTCTGTATCCGATCCCTACCCTCTAGTGTATCTACCACGCCTCCTAGTTTAGTGTCATCTGCAAACTTGCTGAGAGTGCAGTCCACACCATCCTCCAGATCATTAATAAAGATATTAAACAAAACCGGCCCCAGGACCGACCCTTGGGGCACTCCGCTTGAAACCGGCTGCCAACTAGACATGGAGCCATTGATCACTACCCGTTGAGCCCGACGATCTAGCCAGCTTTCTATCCACCTTACAGTCCATTCATCCAGCCCATACTTCTTTAACTTGGCGGCAAGAATACTGTGGGAGACCGTATCAAAAGCTTTGCTAAAGTCAAGGAATAACACATCCACTGCTTTCCCCTCATCCACAGAGCCAGTTATCTCATCATAGAAGGCAATTAGGTTAGTCAGGCACGACTTCCCCTTCGTGAATCCATGCTGACTGTTCCTGATCTTACATGTGGGCTCACTATAAGCCCTCAATAGAATATATACCTAACTAGACTGTATTGATTTTATATAGGGATAGTTACTGCAATTGGGAAACATTAGATTTTTCATTTATGTAAAACCAATCTGGTCATAGGCAGATGAGCTCAAAGGGGTTAGAATGCCCTTATACAAGGAATACTATTTAAGTAAATTTACATTGAATCAGTAACCTCACGCTATCAAAGCAACGCAATCAACACATCTGTAACACACCTATCAGTCAGCACCCCAGTGTGACAAGATAACTATAGTAATGAAATCTGTAAGTAGCTGTTAGAAGTTGAGCGCCAGACTGATATGCATATCGTTTGTTTTTGAGTCCATTAATAATTGGCATAACTCATCTTCAACCTGCATACTACATTCCTTTGATGCCAACTGGAATGTCTCAGTAAGTGTGGCAACATCTCCATCATTCCTCAATTTACCCACTTCTAGGCAACATTTCACAAGTATGGCTTTTTTCAGTGATGTCAGTGATATTGCAAACTAGCTTTGAAACAAAAGAATGATTTGTTACAGAGAAAACTCTAGTACATTTTGAAGTAAGAAAATAAGGTTATTCTGCTCTAATGAAACTGCTGAGATGAATGCACAGTTTTAAGAGTAGCAGCCGTGTTAGTCTGTATCCGCAAAAAGAACAGGAGTACTTGTGGCACCTTAGAGACTAACAAATTTATTAGAGCATAAGCTTTCGTGGACTACAGCCCACTTCTTCGGATGCATATAGAATGGAACATATATTGAGGAGATATATATACACACATACAGAGAGCATAAACAGGTGGGAGTTGTCTTAC
>NC_048307.1:64948157-65033420 GCF_013100865.1 Trachemys scripta elegans | reverse complement strand
ATGCTCTAATAAATTTGTTAGTCTCTAAGGTGCCACAAGTACTCCTGTTCTTTTTACAAGTACTCCTGTTCTTTTTGCACAGTTTTAAGTTCATGACCAACTGAAAAAAATGATTTATGGGTCTTTTCTTTCAGATTGCTTGTGTTAACATTGTAATACATTTCCCAACATGGTATCTTAACAATTCAGGTGTACATGGCAAGGTTCTTCTTTAAAATATGGGTGTTTGGGCGTTCTGCTTCCTTCAATGAAGGTTTAAAACATTCTCAACTTTAGTCACAGAATAGGGGGGGATGGGAACGAAGAGTAAGCCAGCCTTCCCTCTGCATTTCTGAGCTTTGTAGGTTTAAATCTCAGCCAAAATGTTCCATTATCATAGCTTGCTGGATTGAATCTTATTCTGTGAACGTTCTTAGTGCACAGCAAATATTTAGAAGCGCGGTGCCAAGAACTGTATTCAGTATATTCTCTTGATGAAAGTGTATCTGCAGTTTGGTCAGCAGTACAATTGTTTAGATTCATTATAAATCATCTATGTTATTGGGCAACAAACTCTACTTTTCTGATTTGACACTCATTGTTGCTGCTGAGGCATTTCCATCAGCTGGTTATTATTTTACCTTAGGGCACATACAAGCAGGGTTTTGCCTGCCCTTTGTCACTCTTTATTCCTTCTGAATGATCTCTGAGAGGACTGCAAGGAATATGCCAACAGCCACTTGCTCTGGGGATATCCCCTCAACTTTCCCCGAGTCCCTCTTGGAGCAGCAGGCAATTAGTTGCAGAGTACTGAGGGCTAGATTCACAAAAGGAACTTAGGTATGGCAACACTAAGCATCACCATGCCGAACTTTTGGCCACCTAGAAAATCATTGGGATTCATAAAGCCTGGGTGAGGCACCTGGGCTCCCTATACCAGAAGTGGGAGAGAGAGGTGCCTCACAATAGGATTCACAAAAGCCAACCAGTCTCTAAGGTGCCACAAGTACTCCTGTTCTTTTTGCGGATACAGACTAACACGGCTGCTACTTTGTAATAAGAGAGAGGTGCACTCAGCATGCCATCCTCCCCCATAGACTTCCGAATCTACCGTCAGATTACACCCATGCAATCCTGAGGACTGCAGGATGGTTGTGCATGTAACCCGAAGGCAGAATTTGGTCCTTTGTAATTTCTGTTGTGAGAGGCTGAACGTGCTCTGTCTTAGGAAATAAGAATAATTCCCCATCCCTCCCACTCCTTGAATGATCTGGAAGGTGCACCAAGAGTAGGAGCTTGTCTGCATTTTGATCATGCGGTTTTAGATTGTACAGCACTTGAAGAGGAGTTATTTACAGAGGCTTTAAATTTCTCTTAAGTAGAGAGAAACCAAATAGTGCTGCTCTTTAAACATGCTTACACATTTAAAAAGCATCAAGTTACAGTGCCTTTTGAAGCTTTTCGTCTTCAAAATAATTCAGACAAGCCTCATGAGGATTTCCCATCATCTTCCCCTCCTCCTGTAACCTAATCCACCCTCTGTGCCTAAGAACACAGCTTGCTGCTTTCCAGGTGTACAGGCATGTTTGTCGCATACAAAGGAAAAGATGCAGGGCATAACCTTTGGCAACACATGAGAGTTCTAAAAAGGCATCTAAAGAAATCTTTTATATGTCTTTAAGTATCAAGTGCTCGTTGGTTTTGCTAATGGGATTCAGTGTCTGAATATTACTGTAAGTGCATCTTTTCTTCTAACAGCTCTCAATGGGAATTTGATTTTATTGACTTTTTGACTGTTCCCTTCTGATTAGAGATGGAGCTCTACCCACATCCTCCTCCAAATATCCTCCTCATTCATGAATTATCAGAACAAATAGGGGAACAGCCACCTTTCCATCTGAAATAGTTCTTTTGCTATTATATTGTCAGCCACTCAACATTGTCTGACCCTATGATCTTGATTCCTAGAATTTCTGCTCTCCTGGGAAATACCTCTGAAAATAGTAATAATCATAATTCTTAGCACTTATATAAAGCTTTTAACCCACAGATCTCAAAGCAGATAGTGGCACTGACTACTGGGGGGGCAGAAGGGGGAAAAACAAAATCTGTGGTATAAAGGATCCTAACTTTTAAAGGAAAAAAGCAGCAGAGTCCATACATTGTGCCACCAGTTTCACAGAGGACAGCCATGGCTGAGTGAAATTCTGGCTCCATTGAAGTTAATGGCAACTGTTAGGGGGCTTATTCCTTCACCCTCTCACTTCCCTGGTCCTTCTCGCATGAACAAAGAGCAACAATACCCGAAGTCCAAAGGCGCAAACAATTTTATGTTTATTGGGGTGAACTTTTAGCAAGCATAATTCCAGTTTCCTTCCTCAGTGTCCCACTTCCCAGCTCTGACACCACAGAGCCGTCCCTGTTCCCATTCCCCCCTTAGCAAAACATGATTCCAATTCCCCCACCCCCATTCCCTGTTCCCATTCCCCCCCTTACTTCCTGATTGACAGACTATATAGTAAAACTTGAGTTCTGCGTAGCTATACCTTAACCAATCATTTTACTGAAATTTAACTAACCAATCCTAACATACTGTAACATGGTTATTTAACCAATTATTTTCCACCACCTTAATTGGTTTACACCCAACAAAATTAATTATACAGCAGACAGAAACAATCACAGAACCAGACAGAGGTTATACAGACAAACAATAAGGAAGTGGAGACTACAGTGATAGAACAATACAGAAATGAGGATTTTACATCTCAGCTATTGATAAGTGAGTTCTTGCCAGACAGGATGCTATCAAACTAAGTTTCCTTTTACATCTTCTAGGCTCTTTCCTTTCTCTGGAGGTGATAAGAATATCAGGACAGGATTGTATTCCTAACAGCCTAATAGCATCTTATTTCCATGTAACTAGTTTGGAATGTGAGGATGTGACCATACATTTCCCAGTTTATGGCTGCCTCTGCTGCTTAGCCAAAGGCCTTAGCCTAAGAACCAGGCCTCAGACTGTCACAGTAAAAAAAGGCCCTTACACATACAAAAAGTAATTTTATTTCTTTCTTTTATACCTCTATAACTAGCTAACTAATAAGAATACACTGAAATTCTTAAAGTATAGGCCTTTACAGATAGGCCTGAATATCTATATCCTAACAGCAACACTCCCACTAATTTTAGTGGGATCAGGATTTCACCTCTTATCCATAGGAGCGATACCATTAAAGATATCCTCAGTGCAGCTGTATCTGAAGTGTCCTTTCTGCAGCAATACATGAGGTAGTGTAATGCAGATGATGGATATTTGCTGCACATCTTGCAGCAGTATACGGATAGTTACCATTGACTACCTACCTTCTAGTGCACTTACATATTCACCTAGCCCACCTACTAAAGAAACAAATACTGAAAAAATGTTTTACAAATATTCATTTATATTTTCAAATTGATTGTTTCAGACACACCTTTTATGTTTAATTTTCACAGATATTCATGCAGTCTAGGGTTAGTGGCACCAACATACATGGAAAGTGAATTTCACAGTGTCATATGTGGAAATATTGATGGAAAGCAAATTTTATATTTGCACATGCACTACTAATATTTGCGTAGGAAGTGCTTGCAAACTCACCCAACCAGGGGACAGAAACAATACCATGTGACTTATCTGTCCAATCACAACTAACCAGCAGAGCATGAGTAACGAACACCTTACTCTTTTGGAAACTATCTGCAATAAATCCATGGTTTTGGAAATTAAAAAAACAATCCCAAAATAGCTCTGAATAGCAATTAGATTTGAGAAAGTTGTGATCTGCTCGCGGGTTTTCTACAAGCAGAAGAACAGGCTAAATTTGTCTGATAAATGATTCATTGTGAATTATTTACTCAACTCCACTCCTCCACCTACTTTAATGAACCCTTATATAGTCACTCTGTATACAATACATAATGGAAGTAAATTTTCAATCTTAAGTGCAGTATTTGTGACACAGTTCCTTGGTTCATGTGTTCACAAAATGTCAGTCATTCACTTAAACTCTATGTATCATTCAAGAGAATTAAGACTTAAACTGAAAACAATTCCAGTCATGTAATCCTGTTAGTGCAAAGTGATTCTCAATAGCACTTGACGGTGCATAGCTGAATTGGTTCAGTGCATTAAAACAAACCCAATGATTCTGTTTTTATGTACATATCGGTGCATGTTGACACACTTTTAAATTGTTTTAATAGCCTCTACTTATGAAGGTGTATATCTTTGTAGTTAAAATGCAATACATTGTAAAGTACGCTTTATATACAAAATATTACTCTCTTAGGAAAATTGTAATTACAAAGTTTAGACTAATAAAATATAGTAAAGCAAATCACTTTATCTGGTTTTTTGATAGCCAAAGAAAATATAGTTATATGCTTGTGACTGAATCGCAGTGACTAGACAAGCTAGTGCCTCAGAGTTTAGGAAAATACACTATGGTATCAGTTGCTCCCCAATTAAATGGTATTCTGCTTAGCTATTTGTGGCCATAACTGCAGCCTTGGTAAAAACTAAACCAAAATTTTTTTTGTCTGCAAAAATAATTGTCTTTAAGCAGTCTTTTTGCTATATCCATGTCATACGTCAAACAAATTAGATGATGAATACTTATTCCAGATAATGTTGTATTTATTTGAAGGGTGCCTGTTTCACAGGGCTGGCTCTAGGCACCAGCAAACAAGCAGGTGCTTGGGGCGGCACATTTTCAGGGGACGGCATTCGGGCCATCCTTTTTTTTTTTTAAACTCACTTCCTCCCCTCTCACAACCCTGCAGAAGCAGAGCCATGGAGCAGCTGGGGATCCAGCATGGGAGCTGAGATCCCATGGGACCCTGGGAGCTGTAGTTCCTTGCCTAGCTCCCTGCCTATAGAGCCAGCCCTGGAGCAGGGAAAGAACTACATTTCCCAACAATCCCTTTGCAGCTATCAACAGGAAAGGGAGGGGGAGGGAGTGAGGTAGCTGAGCCATGCTGCAGCTTGCTGTGAGTTGAAAGGGGTGACCCTGTGAATGGGGAACAAGTGTGCCCAAGGAGTAAAGGCTTTGCCCCAGATATCCCCTTCAGAAGACTTCCCCAGACTGGATTAGGGATGCTGGTGTGATCTCAAAGAAGGAATTGGGTGGACTAAATGGACAGCGCCCCTCTCTATCTGAAGCCTAGCAAGGGAGGTACGTGGATCCCACTAGAATTTAAAATGAAAAGTAAGGTAGGAGAGGCTCTGGACCTGGGCAGCTTTAGATACAGTACCAGGCACTTAGGAGGATTTCCACTTCTGCCCCATGGAAGCAGAAATTGACTTTTCCTTTCCAGCTATATAGCTAATATTTAGAAAGGGAATCTAGCACCTGCCTTCCAGATTTGAACACCCTCAAAATTCAGGAGTGCTCAAGCTCAATTCGGGCAGCTGTTATTTCATTTCTCCCAAATCAAATATACTGATCCACTGTAACTTGCTGTAGAAAAAGTAGGATAAAATTGAGCAAGAAATGCTTCCCAGTGGTTTTTAGGACTGGAATTGCTATTTTCAACAGCCATTTTTTTTTTAAAGTTTTGTTTAAAAGGAAGACAGTGATATTGCATTGGCAAATTCCCCATAGAAAGAAAGAGTGGAACAAAAGAATAATAAAGGCACCTCAACTTTTCCTCATTTATGTAGGACAGTCTTATAATATGCATCCAGATATCCTCCAATCACACAAGCTGAAAATTGTTCCACTTTACTGCAGTTCTGTAACCATATGGGGACCAATCCTGTCTGTGTTCTGTGCACATCCAAAATTCCTGCTGAATGACCCGCCCTGGGAGCAAGTTACCAGTGACCCAGGGCTGGGACAGCAGGAGGGTGCAGGTTGGGGGGACAGCCCAGGGCTGGGGCAGCAGGAGGGTGTGGGGGGGAAAGGAGAGAACCCAGGGCTGGGGCAGAAGGGGGGGAGAACCCAGGGCTGGGGCAGCAGGGGAGTGCGGGGGGGAGCCCAGGGCTGGGGGGGGGGGGCAGCCAAAATTTTTTTTTGCTTGGGGCAGCAAAAAACCTAGAGCCGGCCCTGCTGTTTCACTTGCAACACATTTAAGTAAATCCACAATGATGAATGCAGGCAATCTTTGCTATCAGTGCCTGCCTCAACTTTCAGCTCCCAGCTGCCACTGTAATTCATACATGCACAAAATATTCTTATTATGTGCCTGCTTATGAAGATTGACCGGCTTCCTGCAACTCATGACAGCCCTTGAAGTCCAGACTGAAATAAGCCCATTGGGATCTCATCTTACTAGCCTTTATGGCCTTTTTATGCCTAGAGCTTTTCGTCTGCCGTTTTAAACGTGTGCAGCTATACAAGTTTGATATGGTTCTTTCCATTTTTTTGCCTATTATGAAATAATTAAAAAAAACCCTAAAACATTATTTTAATGTCTCTTCAACCTCTCTCCTTCACACAAAGATAATGGTGCTTCCGTTTTATTGTGAGTTCCAAAATGTGATCCTAGGAGACTTTTAAAATTAAAAGCGAATTTATCTGAGAGTTGTATTAAGTCCTCGATAGCAGATCAGGAAGAGCAGACAGACAGTTCCCACCTGGGCTTTATGCCTAGTGCAAGCCTACTTCATTGAATACCTGCTTTTTGCCCTGCTTGCATTCATGTCTGTAGGACTTGGTGTCATTTCTCAAGAGAGTTGAACCCTTGGCACATAAGCCTGTGTTCTGGTTCCAGAGATGATGGTAATGATGTACTCTCGGAGCTTAGTCAGTTGAATACATTCAGCATTTGAACCACTCTCTCTTTCAGGACGAGTGGAGAGAAGAGGGGATAATGTGGCATAATGCTCTGTGTTATGCTAGAGGAGTGGGAAGCACTGGGTTTAATGTTGTGTAGCGTTTAAGAGGAGAAACATGATCACCTGAGTTTGAAAAACCTCATGAAGGTTCTGAGGGCAAAGCCATCCTTATAATTAAATTCTTATTTGTCAGGTTGTCCATTGATAACCTTTTATCCCATTGAACTGGTCTGGAATTGCCATATCAAGAACTATACAGTTCAGAAGTGGCTTTGCACGTTTAAATCAGTTACATAGCAATCAGTTGTGATGTCTGATAGGTCACCCAGATTTCTTACCTAGAGGGCATTTTACTTTGCACAGCTTGCCTGAGCACCAATTTCCTTAGCAAAACCTTAGGTGGCGGAAGCCGTATTTAGTGAATGTAAGTTTTCAGTTGCTTCCCTTAAAACATTTATCTTTTGTTTTCTTTTGTCAGAAACAGATGTGAGCTGAGAATAACAAATCTTAAATCAGCAGAGGAGGTAGAAAGATGCAACAAGGTAATCACATGAACATTGTAACAGTCAGGACACTGAAATCTAAAGTTTGACTTGGCTTGAAAAATAGCCCCAAATGGTGTATGACATATTCATTACACCCTCTCATATGATGGGTGTTCAGCTGATGGAAAAAATAGCTTTAGCAAAATAGATTCTACTGTGTTCAAAAATCCCTGGATGTTTTAAGATATGGCCTCAAAAGGATATGCTTCGTCTTCTTCAGGGACACTATTCATAGGGATTCAAAGTGCTAAAACTCTCAACAAAGGTGCAATTACATCCCTCAAAGCTACATTATTATAAACATTAACAGCACAGAAAAAAAATGTGCTAATGTGCTACATGCATATTTCAATCACCGATTAAAGAATAATATCCACTGTATCAGTCTTCATAGGACTGACATAGGGAGATGGCAGAGGAGGGCTTGCAGTATAGCTATCAAATGAAAAATAAAATTCAGGACAGACACTTTGGTCTGTGTTTTCTTTAAGTCAGAAATATAATGGCTGGATTCTCCACCAGCTGAAAGAAGTAAGCCAGACCTTGGGCCATCCGCAGCTTCCCTGTCCTATGGGGAAAACAATATGTTTTTAAATATGAGCAGTTCTTACCTTGTGAGCTAATGCACACACACGAACCAATGGGAATGTTGTATTTGTGCTGCACTATTCCATTCATCTTAGAATTTGATACAGTCCTGGTAGAAATATTACATATGTGTATTATGTAATATTATTCATTGTCTCTGAAGAATACCTGAAGAATTTTACTTTGTCTTTATTTCTGCTTTCAAAGGGCCAATTCCTATTCCTATTAAAGCTAATAGGTGTTTTGCCACCAATTTCAATTGGTTCAAGATATGGCCCAGATAAAGTATTGGCCATGCTCTGCCTATGTGCTAGTGCAGTGTTTCTCAAACTTGGCAGCCAGTACGTCCCTCAGCCCGCGACGCTTCCAGCAGCTCCCATTGGCCTGGAGCAGCGAACCACAGCCAGTGGGAGCCGCGATCAGCCGGACCTGCGGATGCGGCAGGTAAACAAACCAGCCTGGCCCGCCAGGGGCTTTCCCTAAACAAGCGGCGTCCCAAGTTTGGGAAACACTGTGCTAGTGCACACATGTTTGATAATTCTTTGTGTGGATGTATACTACTGCTTTCTACAGCACACAGGGTCAGATCTGCTAAAGTATTTGCATCTCCATCACCCTCTGGAGGCTGACCTACAGCTAGTATAATCCATACTTCTATTGCTGCTAAAGGAGATTGGGATAGGGGCCTCTGCTTTGGGAGCAGAAAATCCCATGGTTTGTTCGCACTATGACTGTGAAGTCTCTAGGCTAAGCAATCATTTCAGGAGGTTATATTTTTAGGGGGTTGAATGTCTCATGCTTACAAGGCCTGTTAGGACCCCTCACACTTACTAATTCATTAATTATTTTTATTGAGGTTGCTTTAACAGACCCCAACCAGGGATCAGGGTCCCAGTGTGCTAGACACTGTATGCACTTATAATAAAAAAAGACACGTGCCCCAGGTGAGGAAACACAAAATAACATGTTTCATAGAGGAAGCATGGTATAGTCCCCCAGCATCATGCCCATTGTCTATCCACTAAATTTAGAGAGATGAAAAATTAGTTTTTTGCTCTATGTTTGCTTGATATAGGGCCTGCTCTAAAGCTCACCAAAGTCAATTGCAGTTTTTCCAGTGACTTCAGAGGCCATTGGATCAGGCCTTTAGGTATTTGTAAACAGAACTGAATCACTGGTTTAAAAAAAACAAAACAAAACAATAGCAAATTTAGACCATTTTAAAATTGGAATTGCACCTGTGAAAGTAGAATGAATTATATTGTAAAAATAGAATGGATTAAAGAAATGCTGTATGCATCTTTAAGCAGAAATAAGGAATGCTGAAATACAGGTGTCAGGAAAAAGGAACATTAAGGCATAAACAATGAATCCACTTAAGCTAATGGTAGAACATCAGCCGGAGATCTGTAAAGTTAGTAAGAAAATTGAATATGTATGTCTAGCCTCGGGTAAACTTGCAAGTTCTGCTTTCTTTGTCCTCTTGTTAAGTTTGCGCCCTTTTTATCTGTATAAAATAAGGTAGTGTGGGTCTTGGATGGTGCTCACATTATCTGACTGTATTAGCAGAGCGCTGTGCTAATAAACAGAGTGGTCTAACAAATTGTGAGTCCTGAATCTAACTTTGACACACCCAACTCTGAAGCTGTACCCTACCTCCTAATAATATACTAGTGCCTGCCTGAAAAAGTTATCCCAAGCTATTACCACAAACAAATTATGAAACAAAGAAGCAGTTCATGTAAAAACAAAGCCTTTGAAGGGCTCGTTTATTGCATCACGTTCTGGGTTTTTAGGTTTACAAAAGCCTTTACAGTTTTATTTGGGTCACGGTCGTCTCTTGGCTTGGTGCATATAATTCCTGAGGTCAATAGATGTTACTCCCTTTTAGCCAATGGTACAGTATGAGGAAGTCAATACAAAAAAGAAACCATTGTAAATGCTAAGCCCACATGAGATGAATGATTATATATCATCGTGTTTTAAAATGGCATTGTAGTTAATTAAAAGCAAACAGCAAAGATTGGTGGTTTTTTTTTTTCATTTATATAACAATGTCATTGTAAGCTGAAGAAAGATGGCTTAGTGCTGTGGTTAGCATTAATCTTGGATTTCCTTTATTTCTTCAAGTAATTAGCACATTTTTACGACCTGTTAGTTCTGACTTGTGAATTATATCTAAACCAACAAAAATACACCATGAGCTGTTCCCCACTGCATTCCCTGAAACAGAGCTGCTTGGGATTGTAGCTGTGCATATTCATGTATTTAAATAAAATTTAAAGAAAACAAAAAAGAGGTAGAAGATTGTCAGGTCTCATCCTGCAGCTTTTACTACAGCTCAAGCTCCGCCAATAGAATCAGGCGAGGATCGGGCCCTTTTTATGGACAGCTTTAATATATGGCAAAGAAGAAAAACTCTTTGCTATATACACTGTTAAGAAACAGTCCAAGATCCACAATTTATGGATTATTTAAAAACAAACAATTAGCATTTATAGTAAATGTTTAAATATTGGATTTCTGAAAGCTTAATGGGGTGAAGCTTTGTGCTGAGTTGCTGAGCCGGCTGTTTTCAGTAGCACTGAATGGCTTTTCAGTGAAGGACTATAGGTACACATGCCACCAACAGACTCCAAACACAAAAGTGACAAAATGCTTCCCAATTCAGCTCAGGCTGAGAGAATGGGATATTTCTGTGAGATCTTCACCCAGAACCAGATGTTTTCACCCGGTCATGTTATTGTGAAGCTTAGCAGCTTTCAGATGGCCACTGCAACTCCCCAGAGAGTTTTCAGACTACTACAGAATGCCTTTAATTTGCATGTTAAAAGACAGGCAGACTTGCTTTATAGGTTTCTTTTCTGCAATTCCTCATAGTTAGCCCCATATGTAGGATTTTTCCTGCAGATGGTATGATAGCGTGTGCATGGGAATTTCTCCTCTGCTACAGTCTCTATTTGTTTGCCACACAACAAACTATCCCTGGTGTCCAATATTTCTCTTGTTAAATGTTTAAAAAAAAGTTTTTCATTTAGTAAAGACATCTGGTTACTGGTCAAGCCTTTATGGAAATCTGACTTTTAAGACCAGGGCTGTGCATTTCCCCTTACTGAGGAGTAGAACTATGTCTCAGGTTTATGAACATCCATTGTATGACTGTGTAAATTAGCCCTGTACATTCAAGGAAATTTGTGCTGCAGCTGTGAACTGCACTGGCCTCTGAATGCATTGTACTTTGGCAACCAGGACACAGTTAGAGCAAACAAACAGGTTAGTGCCTGGAAGGACATCAGGAGACAGACAGTGTCCATGGAGAGAGGCACTGTTCCAATGAATGAGTGATACCAACTCAGGCTTAGATGGCCAATCAATCACAGCTGAGAGCAACCCAGCCGGCAAATCTGATCCATCTGCTGATAGGACATTTGGGTTATTTTAGCAGGTTTGAAAACATTTGTGAAATTTGGTTATAGACAAAGAAAAAAAAAATAGACCCTCTTCTGTATGCCATGTGCAAGCCTAAATTAGCAACTAATGAAAGCAGATTGTATTTGAGGGATTTTAATATAAATTAGGTTAATAACAACACATTCCAAACAGTACACTCAAAATCAGCCTGTATTAACAGATGTTGGCATTTTTATTATTAATTATACATTTCATTATTATATGATTATTGTCAAACATAATTTGACACCAAAAACTATATAAATGATTCACACATTTTTTATATTGTAAAGATGATTTTTTAATGTGCAGACTTCAGTATGCTAATTCAATATACGTTACAGTTGTCCACATGTAACACTGTACAGAAATCTAAATATATGGAGGAAACTTAAAAAAAAAAAAAAAAAACAGCTGCCACATTTGAAGGCTAAGGTGTTTTTTAAATTAAGATTGCCTTAATTAGCAGCAGAAGGTAAAATATTAATACATATAGTTAACAAACATTTTCCTTTATCATTCAGAGGGTTATGGAACATATGGGTAGGCAAATACTGATACGAGTATGTTGCCTCCAATGAAAATAAAAACCGAGAACATAGTACTTGTGCAAAATCTGCAGAGTGAGTGAATTTCTCTTTAAAATGTATAAAGCTTCATCTTTAAAGAGAAGCACTGGGGTTATCATACTGATTTCAAATCACATTACATGAAGCCTTAACATTTCAGTTTCAGCAATTACAGTTGGAAGTCCAGTAAATATCTCCAAAAAAACATTTGGGAGGCAATTGTAAATTGCCACAACATGTCAGATCAGTCAGATCACAGCTCTCCATATCAAAGACTGGTACATTTATCTGTATAATCACCTAGGGTTTTTTGTGTACTGTTTTTCAGGTCAGCATAATCTTTGCTCATTCAATAAATGCTAATATTGTAAATGACAGTTCTGCATTGGTCTCAAAGCATCCTTTAGTGTCATATAATCAGAAAGATAAGTGAGTTTATTCAACATGGGTTTTATTTTATTTTGTTTACAGTGGGCTCATTTAATAATTGTTAATTCATATTCTTGCCAAACTCCATCACTTCAGAATGCATGACTGGTAAATGAAAATGGATACAAATTACCTTCTTTGCTTCTACTGGACATGAAAAGCTTGAACACAGAATTATTACCATGCCCGTGTGTCTCTCACGCACACGTACCATTTCAGAATTTAACCTTTCCAATAAGTCTCCCTCAAGTTTCATAGTTTGCACCAGCTAGTATTCTTCTGTTTTGGCCATAGTTCACAAGTCAGTTATTTCAACTTAATTTTCTAACGCTCATACGCTTAAAGCGCATATAATCTACATTTGAAAAATATCCATTACCAAGAGCGCTGATTATAGCGGCAGTAAATTGTTTAACTCTAAAAATGAGGCAGGTTTTTAGACAAAGGGCCATTTTCATAACAGTAGAGGACATTAGATTATGTTTTAAGAATTAACCTAATTTATTTTAATTAGTTACAGAGATTCTCTCAGATTAAAAATAATGGATTTTAAAGACAACAATAATAAATGGGCAGCGCCTCAGCAGGTGTACATCAGCATAGCTAAGGCAATGTACACCAGTGGAGGGTCTGGCCCAAATGTTTATAGGCTTATAGCGAGGAGTGGTTCAGCAACAGGCTAAGCAAGTGCAGAATGACTGTTGAGTGTGCTTTGGCTGTTTAAAGGCTTCCGTCCGCATTTGGTGCCATCTTTCAACAGTTTGTGTACTGCGCGTTCTGCCTCTTCGGTCTGCAGGAATGGCTCCTGCACTGTTGACCAATATGCTGCTCGCTCTCATAACACGTCCTGAGTGGCAGTGGAGTTATTCCTAAAAACTACAAAGGCAAGAGGAGCTTGACATTGAGCTCGCCACGCATAGTAGCTATGACACGAGATTGCTTGTGGCATTCACAGAGGTGCTGACCACAGTGGAATGCCTTTTGAGCTAGGGAAACAAGCACTGA
The DNA here is from genome assembly GCF_013100865.1 of Trachemys scripta elegans. Lineage (NCBI taxonomy): Eukaryota > Metazoa > Chordata > Testudines > Emydidae > Trachemys > Trachemys scripta. The sequence continues at coordinate 65,020,035 of NC_048307.1, read as the reverse complement.
GTGAGTGGTGGGATCACATCGTCATGCATGTCTGGGATGACGAGCAGTGTCTGCAGAACTTTCGGATGAGGAAAGCCACATTCATGGGACTGTGTGATGAGCTTGCCCCTGCCCTGCAGTGCAATGACACAAGAAAGAGAGTTGCCTTAATGCCACAGCTTATGAAGCCATACACGGGGTACCTTGACAGAAGCAAGAAGCGATTCAACAACAGGCTGAGCAAGTGCAAAATGACTGTTGAATGTGCTTTTAGCTGTTTAAAGGCCTGCTGGTGCTGCCTATATGGGAGGCTGGACTTGGGCCAATGACAGTATTCCTATGCTTATAGCTGTGTGCTGTACGCTCCATAATATTTGTGAAGGGAAGGGCGAAAGCTTCACCCAGGGCTGGATCGCTGAGGCTCAGCGCCTGGAGGCTGAATTTGAACAGCCAGAGACTAGGGCTATTAGAGGGGCGCAGCACGGGGCCATAAGGATCAGGGATGCCTTGAGGCAGCAATTTGAAGCTGAAATCCATTGGCTTCCTCCCTGGCCCTTATGCAGCTCGCCTGTGTGCAGCAATGCCCCCCGGCTCCTCCTCCCATCATCAGAGTGGCATGGGCAACTTACCCTTAATCAGGGGCGGCTCCAGCACCAGTGCAGCAAGCATGTGCCTGGGGCGGCAAGCTGTGGGGGGTGGCCTGCCGGTCGCTGTGTGAGCAGCAGTCAGGCTGCCTTCAGCGGCATGCCTGCGGGAGGTCCGCTGGTCCCGTGGTTTCGGCGGCAATTCGGCGGCAGGTATGCCGAAGGCGTGGGACCGGTGGACCTCCCGCAGGCATACCGCCGAATCCATGTTGCCAGCGAACCTCCCGCAGGCGTGCCGCCGAAAGCCGCCTGACTGCCGTGCTTGGGGCGGCAAAATACATAGAGCCGCCCCAGCCCTTAATGGGGCAAGAAACAAAGCAGCTCTGCCAAAGTACCTGCGGCAGTGGATTGCCCAGTATCTCCATGAGAGTTTCGTAGAGATCTGAGACAGATTCCCGTGAAGTGAGGGAATCAATCAACACCCTGTGCTGTCACTCAGACTAGGCATGTGGTGGTACGTGCATCATACAGACACAAGCCTGCTTTCTGCAACCCTCCTGCTCCCAACAACTCACCTCAGCAATTCCCAAAATCAAAGCCACTTACCAGGGGCCTCCTCTCCTGTTTGCGCTTTCCCAAGCTCCGATAGCTGTGACTGGCTAGCCTCCTCCGGGGTAGAGAAGAGCTCCTGGCTGCATGCATCTCTGACCTCCGAGTTGTCCTCTGCCTCTGGGTCCCTCTCCCCCTCCACATCCTCCTCCAAGATTTCCTCCTCCTAGCTCGGTCCACTCTCGACTGGCATGTGAACCACTGAAGTATCCACAGTGGGCTTTGCAGTGGAGGTGGGGTCACCACTGAGTATTGCGTCCGGGTCTTTGTAGAACTGGCAGCTCGTGGGCGCAGCACCGGAGCAGTGGTTTGCCTCCCACACCTTGTGATAGGCATTCCGCAGCTCCTTCACTTTGACCCTGCACTGCAGTGTGTCCCAGTTATGGCCCCTTTCTGTCATGTATCATGAAATCTGTCCGTAGGTATCATAATTCCTATGGGTGGAGCGCAGCTGGACTGGACAGCCTCTTCTCCCCAAATGCTGATGAGGTCCAGCAGGTTGGCATTGCTCCAAGGCGAGCACTGCCTAGTCATGGAGCAGGCATGGTCACCTGGAAAGATGCGCTGAGACTACTGCACATGTCACTGAGCAAACAGGAAGGGGAGTTCCAAAATTCCCAAGGAACTTAAGGGGTGGGGCTCATGGTTGGTGACCTGAGGGCAGGGCAGTACAGTTCAAACCGATAACCAGAGAGGTGAGAACAGGCACTGTGGGACACCTCCTGGAGGCCAATCGCAGCTCTATAATCAACCACAGTGTCTACATTGACACCGCAGCACTGTAGCCCCAGTGCAGAAAGCTGTATGCCTCTTTTCAGGGTGTTTTTGTATAGCGCTGCAACTGTGCAGTTTCTGTGCACTAAGTGGCTTGGCAGTGTGTAAACCTTGGGAGTTACATCGCAGAAAGCTCCTTTACTGCGCAGAAACTTGCCACAGTAGACAAGGCCGAAGAAACAGTGGAATTTCCACTGACATTTCCTGAGTTTCTCCACTGCTTACATGTTTTGTTATTACAGGTCTTGTTAGGATTTGTTTTCCCCATGCAAGTTTATCATTGGTATGCAAAGTACATTGATTGTTGAGACTCACACTGCTGTTTTCCATTGCTGCCCTCTATCCTGTTATCTATAATCTGCTCTGCAATGTATGTAGAAATGGGGCATGCTTTAAGGGTATTAAAAGAATCTTTAAAGCATTCCATATCTGCAATTTTCTTGAGTCATTTGACCAAATAGTAATCTTAGACATCCCATGACATGACCTATCATCTGAACTGACTACCATAGCTTCATTTTCAGCAATATTGGTCCTTTCAGGGACCTTAATGTTTGAGATATAATCCTGCCATTTTATCTTCAGCCTTATTTTCAGGCAGCACTGGCGGAAGTATTCAAGTGACTTTATTCATGCCTACAAGCAGTATTGGAATTCCATATCAGATACAGTGAGGACTATTTTCATTTCATTTGACTTTCCATCATGAGGATTACTGAGAACATCCTATCATGAGAGGTAACAAGGTTTCTTCTTGTTGGATTACTTAGACTCAGCCCCCCCCCCGGATCTGGTATAATTCTAACACAGCCTATAAACTAGCTGGAACTGAGTAAACCATTCACAGTGAATAATGTAGTGCACAAATGTAGCCTCTTGTTCTGTTCATGATCATACTATGAGCAGTTTACAGTTTGTTTTGCTTCAATCATTATTCCAAGTTACTTGCCAAATAATTCCAGCAAATAATTTTAGTTAGGTAGACTGTGAGCAGTTCTTTATGATATTCAAGATGTATTGGGGGGCTCTGATTGCCATGTAGGTCACATGGCTTCATTTCACTTTCATGATTGGGTGAGTATCACTCTTAGACTCAGATTTCTGATGCAGACACGTGTTTTGTATGTGTTTAAAATTCACCTTTTGCACACACACTCCATGATATTCTTAACATTTGCTGTTTCCACAAACATTTCTGCCTGATCTCTCATAAAGGAATAAAAACTTCCCTTAAAAAATTAAGGAGAGACAAATAGAAAAGTACAAAACAATAAAAATCTCCAACAACCAAAAATAACTATTACACACAGAGTTATCTGCTAAACTGCATCACAAAAAAGCAGGTAAGCTTGTAGCCTAAAGCTCATTCCTGGAGCCAGTCTTCTGTCTGCTGTGATACTACCTCTAGGGCTTAATTAGTAAAGAAAGAGGTGCCGGGACTCAAGCAATTAGGTGCCAGGACTCAAGCATTTTTTTACATTCATCACTGATACAGAGCTGCCAGGGCTATGAACTGCCAAGACTAGAGGTGCCAGGGCTGAGCCCTGGCAAGCCCTGGCACAAATTAAGCACTGGCTATGTCCCCCAGTGCCTAAGCCCTAAGGAGAGAAGGGCCTCTTGGCTGTTCAGCTCAATTCTCTTTATACAGGTTGAACCTCTCTAGCCCAGCACCCTCGGGACCTGACCGGTGCCAAACCAGAGAATTTGCCGAACCACGGGAGGTCAATACAGTATTGTAGCGAGCGGGTCTCTTTTCATTTTTATTTCGCCAAGGCGAATAAATGGAACAACGTACCAATGTGCCCTTTTCCAATTTCTGCAACAATTCCACCTTTTGCTGTTTCGATATTGATACACGCTTACGCTTATAGCAGCATTACCAACACTTCCACTGCTTGCTGGTCTCTTAGAAGACATAGTTAGGGGTAAATTGGAGCTAAATAACAGCACAGAACACTGAAAGCCAGGACTGGTGGCTGTAAACAAACTTTGCCGGACCGCAGGAAACTTGGCCCCACCCATGATAAATGGACATCCGGCTAACTAAAATCATGCCGGACCACGGTTGTTGCCAGACCAGAGAGTGCTGGAGCAGGGAGGTTCTTCCTATAGCAGGAAATAGCCCATATTCCCCTCCCAAAAGAATTAAATCCTCTTCTTCACAATAAAACCCCAAGCCCAACTGACTCACATATGATGCAGCTAACTAGGCAGCCATATTGCAAAACAAAATATTACTGTTAAGTCCCCATTCTCTAATTTATTTAACAGACATACCTGGAACACAACAGCCATGAAGATACTAGATGAGCTTTCCTAGAACACCGCGAGCCTAGTGTCAGGGTTCACTCCACCTTCTCATCTTCTGGGACTACATCAAGTGCTAAAAAGGACATCCAGGGCAAGTATTGGAAGAGTTCTCCAGCTTTTATTCACCACCCTGTGTGCATAAGCTAAAACATCAACGTTCCACAAATGACATAGAATGACAAACTCAACACAGAACACATGGATTTGCAGAAAGCCTTTGCCAAGGTCCCTCACCTAACGTTTCTTAAGGAAACTCAGTAGCCATGGGATAAGAGGGAATGTTGTCTTATTGATCAGTAACTGGTTGAAAGATAGGAAATAAAGGATAGGAATAAATGGTCGATTTTCACAGTGAAGAGAGGTGAATGGTGGGATCCCCAAAAGATCTATACTAAGACCTGTGGCATTCAACATATTCATTCATGATATGGCAAAGGGTGTGATTAGGGAAGTGGCAAAGTTTGCAGACAATACAAAATTATTCAAGTTAGTTAAGTCCAAAGCAGACTGCAAGGCGCTACAGATGATTTCGTTAGGGATTGGTCCTGCTTTGAGCAGGGGGTTGGACTAGATGGCCTCCTGAGGTCCCTTCCAAGCCTGATATTCTATGATTCTATGATCTTATAAAGCTGGGTGATTGGGCAACAAAATGGCATATGAAATTCAACGCTGATAAGTGCAAAGTAATGCACATTGGAAAAAAACAATCCCAACTATACATATGAAATAATGGATTCTAAATTAGCTATTACTACACAAGAAAGATCTTGGAGTCACCATAAATAGTTCTCTAAAATCTTAAGCTCAATGCGTAGCAGCGGTCAAAAAGACTTAACAATATGTTAGGGACTATTAGGAAAGGGATAAAAAATGAGACCGAAAATATCATAATGCCTCTATATAAAATCCCTGGTTGTGCCTACACCTTGAATACTGTGTGCAGTTCTGGTTGCCCCCCCCCTCAAAAAGGATATAGTGGATCTGGAAAAGGGCAACAAAGATGATCAAGAGTATCGAACAGCTTTCATATGAGGAGAGACTAAAAAGATTAGGGCTGTTCAGCTTAGAAGAAAGACAACTAAAGGGGGATATAACAGAAGTCTATAAAATCATGAATGGTGTGGAAAAAATAAATAGAGAAGTGTTACACTGGTCTACAATTTTTGAGAAGTCATCTGCTTCAGAGATAAAATGTACTATTTATTATGTATTTTGATGTGCTGAATTCAAATATGACAACTAAACTATTATGTACATAGTTTAGTCCTATTCAGTGCCTACTCGGCGCTTCTTGGCTTGTCTGTTGTATTCATTAAATGGAGCATGTCTTGTCACTGTCCAGCAATAGTCTGCAAGCATTGATGGGTTCCATTTGCCCTGATAGCGTTTCTCCATTGTTGCAATGTCCTGGTGAAATCGCTCGCCGTGCTCGTCGCTCACTGCTCCGCAGTTCGGTGGAAAAAAATCTAGAGAGTGCCAAAAATGTATCTTTAGTGACATGTTGCAACCAAGGCTTTTGTATGCCTTGAGGAGGTTTTCCACCAACAACCTGTAGTTGTCTTCCTTGTTGTTTCTGAGAAAATTTATTGCCACTAACTGGAAGGCCTTCCATGCCGTCTTTTCTTTGCCACGTAGTGCATGGTCAAATGCATCATCTCGAAGAAGTTCACGAATCTGAGGACCAACAAAGACACCTTCCTTTATCTTAGCTTCACTTAACCTTGGAAATTTTCCACAGAGGTACTTGAAATCTGCTTGTGTTTTGTCAATGGCCTTGACAAAGTTCTTCATAAGACCCAGCTTGATGTGTAAGGGTGGTAACAAAATCTTCCTTGATTCAACAAGTAGTGGATGCTGAACACTTTTCCTCCCAGGCTCCAATGACTGTCGGAGTGGCCAGTCTTTCTTGATGTAGTGGGAATCTCTTGCACGACTATCTCATTCGCAGAGAAAACAGCAGTACTTTGTGTATCCAGTCTGCAGACCAAGCAAGAGAGCAACGACCTTCAAATCGCCACAAAGCTGCCACTGATGTTGGTCATAGTTTATGCACCTCAAAAGTTGTTTCATGTTGTCATAGGTTTCCTTCATATGGACTGCATGACCAACTGGAATTGTTGGCAAAACATTGCCATTATGCAGTAAAACAGCTTTAAGACTCGTCTTCGATGAATCAATGAACAGTCTCCACCCATCTGGATCGTGAACAATGTTGAGGGCTGCCATCACACCATCGATGTTGTTGCAGGCTACAAGATCACCTTCCATGAAGAAGATTGGGACAAGATCCTTTTGACGGTCACGGAACATGGAAACCCTAACATCACCTGCCAGGAGATTCCACTGCTGTAGTCTGGAGCCCAACAGCTCTGCCCTACTCTTGGGTAGTTCCAAATCCCTGACAAGGTCATTCAGTTCACCTTGTGTTATGAGGTGTGGTTCAGAGGAGGAGGATGGGAGACAATGTGGGTCCTGTGACATTGATGGTTCAGGACCAGAAGTTTCATCCTCTTCCTCCTCTGACTCAAGTGAGAATGATTCTGGTGCCTCAGGAACCAGCAGTCCTTCTCCATGGGATACTGGGCATATAGCTGATGGAATGTTTGGATAATGCACAGTCCACTTTTTCTTCTTTGACACACCTTTCCCAACGGGAGGCACCATGCAGAAGTAACAATTGCTGGTATGATCTGTTGGCTCTCTCCAAATCATTGGCACTGCAAAACGCATAGATTTCCTTTTCCTGTTCAACCACTGGCGAAGATTTGTTGCACAAGTGTTGCAGCATATGTGTGGGGCCCACCTCTTGTCCTGATCTCCAATTTTGCAGACAAAATAAAGGTGATAGGCTTTCTTAACCATAGTGGTTATACTGCGCTTTTGTGATGCAAAAGTCACTTCACCACAAACATAGCAGAAGTTATCTGCACTGTTCACGCAAGTACGAGGCATCTCTGCTCACTTTGGCTAAACAGAAATGTGTCCCTTTGCAAAATCAAACACTGACAAATAAGAGAGCACAACACTGTATGATTTCTAGAGCTGATACAGGGCAATTTGTTCAGCAGAGTGATGTAAGCTTCGTTATGATTGCATCATCCATGACTTCTAGGAATAACATGATGCAATTCTTATCATGTATGATGCAATACCAGCTTCAGATTGCATCATTCATTGTTTTGCCTAAAAAGCAAGTACTGTCCAAACCCAGTCATAGATTTATTCATAGATCCAGTCAAAGATGTATTTTAGTCATTTCTTTTTTAAATTGAGATCCCTTCCCTTTATAACTCACTTATCCTCCGCCATTCCCAAGTCAAGGGTCGTATATACTGACCCAATAGCATATCTTGAAAACTAGAGCCAATCAACAATTTTAAGCATCATTTTCGTTCAGTGACCTGGAATTAGTAAAGTTTGACTACATTTATTTCAGAAGCATTTTGGCTCTAGAGCAGTGTTATTTACCCTTTCCCACAATACAAAAACCAGGGTCACCAGATGAAATTAGCAGACAACGGCTTTAATACAAACAAGAAGAAATACTTTTTCCACACAACTCATTGTGGAACTCATTGCCATTGTATGGTTGTGATTTCCAAAAGTTAAAAAAGGACTAGATAAATTCATGGAGGATAGACTGCAGCTATTAGACAAGACGGTCATAGATACATCTGCATGCTCAGGGTGACCCTAAACCTCTGACTACCAGATGCCAGGAGTGGAGCTCCATAATTGCCCTGTTCTGTACCAGCTCTGGTATGGGCCAATGTTGGAGACAGGATATTGGGCAAGACTGACCATAGTCTGATCCAGTATGGCAGCTCTTATGTTCTTATCATTTGCTGCCCCTCTCTGGGTTGCACAATATAACAATTTGCCTCTTATGCATTTACTTTCCCTGAGAAATTATTAATATGTATATTCAAAATTTCCCTTGGAGGTACAGGCCTTTTAAATATCCTTTTTCCCCCATTATGCTCTCTTTTTAAGGGCTAGAGTGCTTGTTTCAGGCCACTCCCCCCCCACCCCCACATGTAGTGACTTGTATTTCCTGTCCCATGTATCTCTACTACACTATCCAGGTAGTCATTGGCCACTCAGGGTGAAATCCTTTAAGAGTCACAGCTCAGGAACAGTTCAGAAGTCACAGCCCCGGGTGAAGAGAGACTAAGGTTAAGTAATCTCTGCACCCTACTGATTGTGGGCTGCTCCAGGGGCAGAAGTAACACAGACAGCACTCTGGAGCTGCTTAATTTACAGCAAAAGTGCTGTCCACAATCTGAACCACTATGTACTGCCACCTAGTTCTGGCTTTTGTCCATGACACTCCTGTCCCACTCTCAGGCCCCCTACACCAGGGCTTGCAAAAGGGTCCTTGGAAGACAGCCTGCATCGGTCTACCTCAGCTCCTGTGCCAGGTGAATTCTCCTCCAGCTGGATCTGGGGCTTTTAGAATTTGATTATGCTGCTCTAACCCTTTCACCTTGTATAAAAGTGCCAGAAAGGGGATCTCATCCTCAATGTTTATAAGCAAATAAAGAATACCAAGCTGGTTCCCATACATAGGCGTGCGCACGGGGTGTGCCCAGGCACACCCTAATGCAGGGATGGGCAAGTGGCCCCACTCCCTGGCGTGGCAAGCTGTGGGGTCCGCGCTCCCAGGCTGGAGGACCCGGCCGAGCACAGCAAGCCGCCGTCCCCTACCCCACCTTCACCCGTCCCATGGAGCCATGCTGCCACCGTGCGCAGCGCTCTGGGGGCTGGGGTTGTGCGCTCCCGCAGGGCAGCATTTGGCTCCATGGGGAAGCTAGGAGCCTCATCTCATGGTAAGGGGTCCGGGGCCAGGGGGATTGGATAAGGGGTGGAGTCAGGGGACAGAGTGGGTTGGATAGGGGGTGGGATCCTGGGGGGGTGGTTGGGGGGGGGTCTCTGGAGGAGGGGGCAGTCAGGGAGCAGGGGGGATTGGATGGGGCATGGGAGTCCCAGGGTCTCTCAGGGGGTGGGGGAGTGGATAGGGGTCAGGGCAGTCAGGGGACAGGGAGCAAGGAGGGTCCTGGGGGGCGGGAGTTAGTGGGAAGGGGTCACTGGAGGGGGTGGTCAGGGGACAAGGAGCAGGGTGGGTTGGATGAGTCAGGAGTTCTGGGGGTCCTGTCAGGAGGCAGGGGTGTGGAGGGGGGTTGGGAGAGGCAGGGAGCAGGGGGGTTGTATGGGTCGGGAGTTCTGGGGGTCCAGTCTGGGGGTGGGGAGCAGTTGGATAGGCGTGGGAGTCCCGGAGGGCTGTCTGGGGGCGGGGGTGTGGATAAGGGTCGGGGTAGTCAGGGATCAGGTAGGGGGTGGAGTCTTGGGGGGCAGTTAGGGGCAGGGGTCCCAGGAGGGGGTAGTCAGGGGACAAGGAGCAGGGGGAATGGGGGTTCTGAGGGGGGAAGTCAGGGGGCGGGAAGTAGGAGGGAGTGGATGGGGGCGGGACTAGAGCAGGGGCGGGGCTAGGGCGGGGCTCCCTGGGTGCACACCCTAATGAAATGGGCTGCGCATGCCTATGTTCCCATACCTCAGCCTGGGTGAAATTTCCACATGCAAAGTGCCAGCTCAAATCCTGTGCACCACTCCCGTCCCATTTAAACACTATTTAGGTATATTTTGAGGGTGCACTTGGGACGTAAGTGGTGCATAGACCTGTTGACGATCCTCTGTACGGGTGTGAATTTCACCCAGGGCTCACCTCACCCACTTCAAGTATACCCATTTGCTTGTATAGCCGTGGAAAATTAACACAAAAGAGGCTTGGATACAGTCAAAGCAAATTCAGTTTTAAAAGCTGATTGAAGTCAATTAAATCATTAAAAAAAGTTCTCTGCATTTTTCAGTATATGCCCAGCTGTAAAACTAACAGAAAGATTAATAAAGATTTAATGTAAAATTCTGGAAACGTTCTACTAGTATTTAAGCAGAATCTTTAAATTATCACAATCTAGACGCTTCAGTATGCTTTGGCGCATGTCAGTAGCAGGGCACCGTCCGCAAGACACCACTAACCACTCTTCACAAACCATCTATATAAATGAAACCCTCACTAACCTGGGTAACTGCCATTCAAATGGAATCTAGGCTGACCACATACTGCACTATTGCTATCAAATCATGTAGTAGTTTACAAAGCATTGTGTCCTTGTTTCCAAAATTTGTGTGGCTAGTATAGGTTCTAAAATTCATCAGTAACAGATGCCACATTAATTGGACTAAGATGGTCTAGAATGCAGAATGGTCTTCTCTGCCTATATCAGGAGTCTCAAACTCAAATGACCATGAGGGACACATGAGGACTAGTTCATTGACCCGAGGGCCTCATTACTGACACCTCCCCCCCCCCTCCGCCGCCCTCGGCCCCGCCCCACTCCACCCCTTCCATGAGGCCCCCCTTGCCCTGCCTCTTCCCATCCCTTCCCTGCCCCCATTCCAACCCCTTCCCCGAAATCCCCACCCCAACTCTGCCCCCTCCCTGCCCCCAGGGGGTGCAGGAGGGGTGTGCGGTGTGGTGGGGGTTCAGGGCAGGGAGTTGGGGTGTGGGGTGCGGGGTGCAGGAGGGGTGAGGGGTACAGCAAGGGGTCAGGGTGCAGCAGGGGGCTCAGGGCAGTGGGTCGGGATGCAGGAGGGGTGCGGGGTGAGGCAGGGGGCTCAGGGCAGGGGGTTCGGCTGCAGGAGGGGCTCGGTGGGCAGGATCTGGCCCGGCCCGTACCAGGGGCAGGGCAGGCTCCCTGCATGCCTGTCTGCCTGCCCTGCCCCCGCAAGAGGCTGGAACGTGGGGAAGGGGGGGCGGAGGGGCTGTGTGTTTCTGTTGCTGGAGGCACTGCCTCAACCAGCTCCCATCGGCCGTGGTTCCCCGTTCCCGGCCAATGGGAGCTGCTGGGGGCGCTGCCTAAAGCAACAGCCACACACAGCCCCTCCGCCCCCCCTTCTCCACGTTCCAGCCTCCTCCCGGAGCTGCGCAGGGCAGGCAGGCAGGGAGCCTGCCCTGCTCCCGGTGCACATCCGGCTGCTGCTCTGGTAAACACTGGGGAAGGGCAGGGGGGCTGGGAGGGGCTTGTGGGCTGCAGAAAATCACCCCGCGGGCCGCGTGTTTGAGACCCCTGGCTTATATACAAGAAATAAAGTTGACTTTTGTGCAAACCTGTATTAATTTATGGTTCCTGGTGGAAGTATAGGCAACTGACTTATTTCACTTGGTTTTGTCACCAGGCAAAAACTTGATGGCATCAACTAACTTTTGCTTTGAGTTTTTGGGTATGTACAAGATCCACAACAAAATTTTGGAGATGGGAGCCTACATATGCTGAACCACTTTTTAAAAAAAGTATACCAACTCTTTGTAAATTGAAACTGCCCTGAATCACACATCTCTCTCTACTCACTGTTATCTCACTTAACCTGTATACTACAGAGCATTCCTGTAAAAACAGATTCTTTCCTCTAAAGTTAGATTTACAATGGAAAAAGCTTTCAATTACATTAAAATACAGTTTAAACAATAATAATATTTTAGTTTAAAATTACCCTTAACACTTCCTCAAAAAACTATCTGGAATACTTTGGAAAACTCAATACATGTACAGTGTATTTCTTTAAAATAAAAAAGCATCCTTTTGCTGGGTTAATATTGCTTCTTCTGTGCTGTAGTGCTTCTATCAATCAGATAAAGGAGTAACAGGTCCTAGGGCCATGTGTTCAAATACATTAGCCTTCATGTTGACTTTGTTCTTACTTCTTATGTATTAAGGCTGACAATCTTTGGAGCGGAAAAACTTTTCTACCAGAACATTCTTAATATTGGAAAAGATTAACATATACAAATAAAGTGACTGAATGTATGAGCGTTTGTTTACAGAATGCAGAACAGATCACACACTGCTGGGTGTAGTGAAAGTAGTCCCATTGCTTTGAAAGGGACTTCTCACACCAATAAAAGTTACTTGTGTGAGCAAGTATTTGCAGGGTTGGACTTTAGATGTGTGGATATGAGTGAAAACAAAACTTTGGCTGGCGATAACAGGCTTATAGTCATAGAGCGAGCTGGCACATGCAATATGAAAGAAAGCTATTCTGACCTAGGTTTAACCCTGCACTTTTGTACTGCCTCAGCAATCCTCACCTGGGTGGGCCTAGTGGGAGATGCTGCTAGGCTCCACTTTAGCACAAACTGCTTGACACATCATTTAAAACTAGGTATGTTGACACTGATCTTGGTGATAGTAAAATGAATGTCATTTTTACCAGTATCTGCATCTTGACATCCTTAGGAAAAAGTATAAAGCTGAAAAAACGGTTACTTACCATCTTGTAACTGTTGTTCTTCGAGATGTGTTGCTCATGTCCATTCCAACCGGTGTGTGCACGCACCACGTGTACGATTGTTTGAAGGTTTTACCCTAGTACCTGTCGGTTCGGCTGTGGAGCCCCCCGGAGTGGCACTTTCATGGCGGTGTATATAGTCCCCTGCCAACCCCACCGCCTGCTCAGATCCTTCTTGCCAGAATACTCCGATAGAGGGGAGGCTGGCAGGATTTGGAACGGACACAAGCAACACATCTCAAAGAACAACAGTTATGAGATGGTAAGTAACCGTTTTTTCTTCTTCGAGTGCTTGCTCATGTCCATTCCAATAGGTGACTCCCAAGCAGTTTCCACGGAGGAGGGGTCAGAGTTCTCTGAGCTGCAGACCGAAGTACTGCCCTGCCGAAGGCCGCATCGTCTCTCACCTGCTGAGTGATGGCATAGTGCGACATGAAGGTGTGGGTGGAAGACCATGTTGCTGCCTTGCATATGTCCTGAATAGGGACTTGCACAAGGAATGTGGTGGAAGAAGCCTGTGCTCTTGCGGAGTGCACCGTTAATGCTGGGGCTGGAATCTTAGCCAGGTCATAGCATGTTCTGATGCAGGACGTGCTCCACAATGAAATGTGCTGAAATGAGATGGGAAGCCCTTTCATCCTTTCAGCGATTGCAATAAAGAGCTGCGGTGACTTACGAAATGGCTTTGCGTGCTTAATGTAAAGGCGTGCCCTAGCCTTCATGTCCAGAGAATGGAGTACTCGCTGTCTGTTGCTGGCATGAAGTTTAGGAAAGAATACTGGTAGAACTATTTCCTGGTTTACATGAAAGTGTGAGACTACCTTGGGTAGGAACACTAGGTGTGGGCGTAGCTGCACCTCGTCTTTATAAAAAACTGTGTAGGGCGGCCTCATAAGTCAGCGCTCTGAGTTCAAAGACCCTTCTGCCTGAGGTTATGGCCACCAGAAAAACCACCTTCCAGGACAGGTAGGATAGAGGGCAGGTTGCCATGGGCTCGAAGGGGGGCCCCATAAGTCTGGAGAGAACCAGGTTGAGATCTCACTGGGGAACGGGCTGCCGCACCTGCGGAAAAAGCCTGTCCAAGCCCTTGAGAAACCGAACAACCATGGGATGTCCAAAGACTGACCTACCCATCATGGCTGGGTGGAACGCCAAGATGACAGCCAGGTGCACCTTAATAGATGACATTGCCAAACCCTGTTGTTTCAGGTACAGAAGGTAGTCTAGGACAAGGGAAATAGGGGCTTGTTGCAGGGAGGTACTTTTCTGTAGGGACCAAATGGAGAAACGCCTCCACTTCGCCAGGTACGTTGTGTGAGTAGAGGGTTTCCTGCTCCCCAACAGGACTTCCCTAACAGGTCCCAAACACTGTAGTTGAAGCAGGTTCAGCCATGGAGTTTCTACGCCATGAGATGGAGGGACTCCAAGTTGAAATGCTGTAGTTGACCGTGGTCCTGCGTGATGAGATTCGGGAGCATAGGAAGGGCTACTGGCCTGTCCACTGATAGGTTCAGCAATGTGGTGAACCAGTGCTGGTGGGACCACGCTGGTGCTATGAGGATCACTGAAGCTCTGTCCTGCCGGACCTTGAGGAGGACCTTGTCTATGAGAGAGAAGGGCAGGAACGCATATAGCAGGTGTGTCGTCCATGGTAGGTGAAAGGCATCCGCTATGGCTGTGGTTCCGAAAGGAGCAGAACAGCTGACTCTTTCTGTTGCTACGCATTGCAAACAGATCCATGTAGGGATAGCCCCACCTCTGGAAGACAGAAAGGGCAATGTCTGCTCTGAGTGACCACACGTGAGTGTTGAACGAGCGTCTGAGATGGTCCACTAGTTCGTTCTCTGTTCCTGGCAGATATGAGGCCTGTAGCTGGATGGAGTGTGCAATGCAGAAGTCCCACAGTCAGAAAGCTTCCTGGCACAGGGGAGAGGAGCGAGCACCACCGTTTGTTTATATAGAACATCACTGTGGTGTTGTCTGTCATCACTGAGACACACTTGCCTTGAAGATGGGCCTAGAATGTCTGGCAAGCCAGGCGAACGGCTCTCAGCTCTCTGACATTGATATGCAGCGATAGTTCTAGTTGTGACCACAGGCCTTGAGTTCTGATACTGCCCAGGTGTGCTCCCCAGCCCATCTCCAATGTATCGGTGACCAGCAACAGTGAGGGCTGAGGCTTGGCGAAGAGCACTCCCACACAGACCACCTGAGGTTGTAGTTACCAGCTGAGGGACTTGAGAATCGGGGGTGGGAGAGTAATAAGTCTGTCCAGAGAGTCCCAGCTGGGTCTGTATAGATTCACCAACCAAGCCTGGAGGGGGTGAAGGCACAATATGGCGTGTTGTCTACGTACGTGCAGGCTGCCATATGCCCCAGAAGCTTCATGCAGTTTCTGGCTGTAGTTGTAGGAAACTGGCAGTCTCTCGATGATGCCCCTTATGCTTTGGAACTGGGACTCGGGCAGGGAAGCTCTGGCTCGAGGGAAGTCCAGGAGAACCCCAATACATTCTATTTTTTGGGTTGGGGCTAGGGTAGACTTGGGCCCATTCAGAATGAGCCCCAACCTGCTGAAAGTGGCATGTGCCAACGCCACATGCTCTTGCATTTGTACTCAAGAATCACCCTTGATGAATCAGTCATCCAGGTATGGGAAAACCTGTACCCTGCATTTGCAAAGGAAGGCTGCCACAACTGCCATGCACTTTGTGACCATGCAAGGGGCCACTGAAAGCCCGAATGGGAGTACAGTGAACTGATAGTGTTGGCTGCTGACCACAAATCTCAGGAATCGTCTGTGCGTCAGAATAATCAATATATGGAAGTACGCGTCCTTCAGTTTGAGGGCAGCATACCAGTCCCCTGGATCCAGGGAAGGATGATGGTGGCCAGAGAGACCATACAAAACTTGAGTTTTCTTATAAACGTGTTGAGACTTCGCAGATCCAGGCTAGCCCTGAGCCCCCCTTTGACCTTGGGGGATGAGGAAATATCAGGAGTATAATCCCCTACCCCTGAAATCCTGAGGAACCTCCTCTATCACCCCTAGAGCAAGGAGCGATTGCACCTCCTGTAGAAGGAGTTGCTCGTGAGAAGGGTCCTTGAAGAGGGATGGGGAAGGTGGGTGGGAGGGCACAGAATTGGATAAAATATCCCACCCCCACAGTGCTCAGGACCCAGTGATCTGAAGTAATCTGGGCCCAGGCATGGTAGAAGTGGGACAGATGATTCACAAAGGGAGGGAAAGGATCTGAGACTTGGGCTGGAGCTCCATCCTCGGGCGCACGTTCAAAAGTTTGCTTTCGAGCCGGGGGGGTGGGGGGTGCTGCTTGGAGGAGCCCTGGCCCTGGCCAGACGAGAATTGCGGAGGTCACCTCCTGTTCTTACTGCCCCTCCATCGACTATAGTCCTGCCAAGGGGATCCTGGATAGAAGCGTAAGGGGGGCTGGGGTTTGAAGGGCTTTCTCTGAGGTGCTGGCATGTGAATTGCCAGAGATTTGAGGGTTGCTTGTGAGATCTTGAGACTGTGCAGTCTCGAGTCCGTCTTGTCAGTGAACAGTCCCGCAGCGTCAAATGGAAGGTCCTGTATTGTATTTTGGACCTCTGCCGGGAGTCCCGAGACTCGTAGCCATGAGCTACACCTCATTGTAATGGCCGTGGCCATAGTCCGCTTCACTGACTCGGCAGAGTCCAAAGCAGCTTGGAGGGAGGTTCTAGCCACCACTCTGCCCTCCTCTAGGACTGCAGCAAATTCCTGTTGTGACTCCGAAGGGAGCAGTTCCTGAAACTTGGAGAGGGCGTTCCAAGAATTGTATGTGTAGCAGCTAAGTACCATCTGCTGGTTGGAAAGTCAAACTGGAGTCCCCGGTCGAGTATACCGTTTGACCGAAGAGGTCCAACTTCTTGGCGTTCTTGTTTTTTGGGGCAGGCCCGAGTTCCCCTACCGCTCCCTGTGGTTTGCTGCATCCACCACCAGGGTCCCCAGTTGGGGGTGTTTGAAGAGGTGCTCATACCCCTTTTGAGGGATGAAGTAACGCCTCTCTACACCCCTGGCCACAGGTGGTATAGAGGCCGGAGTCTGCCAGAGCACCTTCATGGTGTTTTGAATAGTTTTTATAAGTAGCAGTTCCACCTTGGAGGGACCCTCCGCGATGAGTATGTCAACCATTGAGTAAGTCCTCCACAACCTCCTCAGTTTGCATGTTGAGGTTCTGGGCCACCCTCCTAAGGAGGTCCTGGTGGGTTTTTATGTCCGTTGCCAGAAGGGACGTAGTAGTGCCCGCTACTGCCTCGTCCAGCGAGGAAGAAGATGAGGCTCGAGGTGGGAGAGGTTCCTCTGGTTCCCTGGTGATGTGCTCAGGGACATCCACTGCGACTGGTGGTGTGGGAGCCGCGGGCATTAGCAGCTCTGACAACATGCCTGATCTGGGATGTCCAGGGTCTGAACATGAGGAGCCCTGGACATGTCGGGGGCAACCGACATTGTGGGGGGGAGGGAGCATGAACAATGGAAACTACCTGTGCCACCCTGGAACTATGACCTTGGGCCTGTTAATAGGCCCAAGGTGTCCAAAAGGGCCACTGTCCCGGGCCCTGCCTCTGGGGTAGCCAGGATACCATCGGTACTGAGGGGTTCTCTGCTCTATGGTGCTGACACTGGTGCCAGGATCTTGAGCGGTACCAGCTGTGTCGGAACACGAATGAGTCAGCCTCTGACTTGGAGGAGTAGTCCGAGCCTGACCAGGGAGAGGCAGAATGGCCCCGAATCATGGTGGGCTTGCCCTGGTGCCAGATAGGTGGTACTGCCATTGGTGTCGCCGTCCATGCCTGAAGTGGTGTCTGCAACTGAACCGGTGCCTGGGAATGCGAGGTGGGGGACTATGCCATCACGTCAATCAAGTCCCGCGTGGCCTTGAAAGTATCTGATGTGGAGGGAAGGTCCAGGTCCTCCTCCAACACCTCCTGGACCAGGGAGTCCATCGACACCAGACTCGATGGACCTCCCCTCGAGGCCAGAGTCAACCTTCTGGTGTCCTGGTGTTGGATGCACCACAATGGTGTTCTGTGTGCTCTTCTTGATGGGGGAACAGCCCCTCTCCGCCTTTTTCTTCTTATGTAGCACCAGGGATTGTGATCAGTATTGCACCAATGAGCCGGCCTTCCACCCCGGGGAACGGTACTGATGCTCCTTATGCAAGTCCTTCCTCGTTGCCGAGGTGTCCCGCACCAAGGCTGGTGCGCTCTGCACTGAGGCTGCCAGTGCCGCCTTGTGTGCCAGTTGAGGCTGGAGAGCGGACTCCATTAAAAGGAGTTTCAGCCGATAGTCTCTCTCTCTTTTGGTTCTGGGCTTGAAAGGTCTGCAAATACTATACTTGTCCTGCAAACAGCGGGCAAATCCCTTCTGGGCATAGGCTTACCACACCTATCACATGGCTTGAATCCCAGGGGCCAAGCCCCGGCATGCCCTAGACAGGGAAAAACTTAGCAGGGGGGGGGGGAACCCCCAACTTAAACTTACTCACTAACTAACTAAGAAACTTATTAACTACTATGATAACGATTAACAACTATGTGCAGGAAAAAAACACTAGGAAAAACACTTGCTAAAGCAAGAGATAAGTTGCTCCAACAACCGTTACAGGCAGTAAGAAGGAACTGAGCAGGTGGCAGCATGAAGGCACCACTCCAGGGGGCTTCAGAGCTGACCCGACGGGTACCCAGCTAGGGGTAAAACCTTTCGATGATCGTGCACATGGCGCACGCACACACCTATGGGAATGGACATGAGCAAGCACTCAAAGAAGAACATTTGTTTCTAAAATGAACAATGCTGTTAGGGCAAAGCAGTGTCATTGTGTCAGCTCTGAGGTAAGGCTTCAGTTGTTGAATTGCATTACTTGAAAAGCATCCACCATTCAGCTTTATTAAAAGGTCTTTCCAATTAACCAAACAGCTGTGTTTGGGATTACAAAAACAACCACAGATCTCCTCAGAGCCATAAATCAGGCATTAGACACTCAAAGATTTTCACCTCTCTTCAGATCAAGATGTTCTGAGGTTCTCCTAGCCAGCCTACAGGACACAGGGTCCCATTTTATGAAGTTAAATATTTTAGTCTGTGATCTTTAAGATTAGCAGTTTGGGGAATTTCCTCTATTGCATCTTGTTTCATTCATCGTCCAATTCAACCAATTGTTTTAAAACAACTATGTTTGTGAAATGTGCTTTGCAGAGCTTGAAAAAAAAAAAAAAAAAAAGAAATTAATGTTGAGAAAGGCTCCTTATTTATACTGTGAGACTGTGCATGATATTTGCATAATGTGATATCAGAAGAAACAAATTGTACCAGCAATAAACATATGGAGACAAGTGCAAATGCTGTGTAGAAGTGGGAAAGATTGTAATATTTCAGAAAAATTGTGGATCTACATTTTGGAAAGAAAAACAATCCGAATTTTTCTCTAGAGAAAATATGAGCAAAGAAATATTGAGTCATGATTCGTTTCAGTGTTTGTTAAGATATTTAAAGATCTGATACTGCACATTAATAAAACATGCACACTATACTATGCAATCAGAAAAGATGTCATCCTGAGCCTTGGCAGCACATGGAAGTGTGCAAAGCAATTCATAGATTGTTTGTGTTCGGTTTACAGTTATAGGAATCATTGCACCCAATAACGGACAATGTTAGACAATAAAATACAAAGCACACCCACCTACTTGTGAAAACACATATGACAAAGACAAATCATTGAACAGAAGTGGCCTAAAGGGGACATGAAAAGGAAGAAATCTTGTGCCTGCTCCTACAATGCCAACACATACAGAACTGCTGTTGAAATTAATAGGAGATGATGGTTAAGGCCAGAGGTGGGCAAACTACGGCCTGTGGGCCACATCTGGCCCACGGGACCCTCCTGCCCGGCCCCTGAGCTCCCGGCTGGGGAGGCTAGCCCCGGCCCCTCCCCTGCAGCGCAGCCTCAGCTCACTCCGCCACCAGCGCAATTCTCTGGGTGGCAGGGCTGTGAGTTCCTGGGGCAGCACAGCTGCAGAGCCCGGTCTGACCCAGTGCTCTGTGGCGGCGACGGCATGCCTGGTTCCAGCTGGGCAGCGTGGCTGTAGCACTGCCAGCCACCGGTGCTCCAGGCAGCATGGTGAGAGGGCAGGGGAATTTAGGGAGTGGGCAGGGGGCGGGTGTGTGGCTAGTGGTTGGGGTGGTCAGAGAGTGGGGAACAGGGGGATGGAATGGGGGCAGGGGTCCCGGAGGGCCCATCAGGAATGAGAGGAGGTGTTGGATGGGGCAGCAGGGGGCAGTCAGGGGCAGGGGTTCCGGAGGCAGTCAGGGAACAGGGAGAAGGGGTGGTTGGATGGGGCAGGGGTCCTGGGGGGGCAGTCAGGAAGGAGGGGGGGTTGGATGGGCCAGTGAGGGGCAGTCAGGGGCAGGGGTTCCTGGGGCAGTCAGGGGACAGAGAGAAGGGGTGGTTGGATGGGGTAAGGGTGCTGGGGGGCCGTCAGGAATGAGAGGAGGGGTTGGATGGGGCGGCAGGGGGCAGTTGGGCAGGGGTTCCAGGGGTGGTCAGGGGACAGGGAGCAGTGGGGGTGGGTGGGTGGATGGGGCAGGGGTCCATCAGGGAACAGGAGGGGTTGGATGGGGCAGGGGTCCTGGGGGTCCATCAGGGAACAGGAGGGGTTGGATGGGGCAGGAGTCCCAGGGGCAGGGGGGTGGATAGGGGTTGGGAGCCGGGCCATGACCCCCTCCCCTAACCGGCCCTCCATACAATTTCCGAAACCCGATGCAGCCCTCAGGCCAAAAAGTTTGCCCGCCCCTGGTTAAGGCACTATTCTGGCACTCAGGAAAGCATGGTTCAATTCCCTGTTCTACTACAGACAGTTGCCAAGTCATCATCTCTTTGCGCCTCAGACCCGCATTAGTAAAAAGCGGGTACTAATAGTTGTGTGTGTGTGTGTGTGTGTGTGTGTGTTGTCGTCTATTTGGAGTGGGGTTTTCAAAAGCACGCTACATTTGTTTACTTCTGCTTCTATTGAAGTCAGTAGAGTTTTACCATTGACTTCAATGGGAGCAGAGTTACAGGAGTGCTGATCACTTTTGAAAATTCCACCCATATACAATAAGCTCTTTGGGACAGGGGCTATCTTTACTAGGTGAATGTACAGCACCTAGCACAATGGGGCCTAGATCTCAAATGGGGTCTCTAGACACTGTTGTAATACAAACACTAAGTAATACTATATGGCAGGGGTCGGCAACATTCGGCACGTGGCTCGCCAGGGTAAGCACCCTGGCGGGCCGGGCAAGCACCCTGGCGGGCCGGGCCAGTTTTATTTACCTGCTGACGCGGCAGGTTCGGCTGATCGCAGCCCCCACTGGCCGCGGTTCACCGTCCTGGGCCAATGGGGGCGGAGAGAAGCCGCGGCCAGCACATCCCTCGCCCGCGCCGCTTCTCGCCACCCCCATTGGCCCGGGACGGCGAACTGCGGCCAGTGGGGGCCGCGATCGGCCGAACCTGCTGCGTCAGCAGGTAAATAAAACTGGCCCAGCCCACTAAGGTGCTTACCCTGGCGAGCCGCATGCTGAACGTTGCCGACCCCTGCTATATGGGGAGGCTATATAGGACCATATCTTCTGTCACAGTAGGCTGCATACCTGCTGGATTATAATGAATCAACAATGTGTGTATGCTTTGTAGGGGATACATGTTTGCCTCTTTATTATTAAGGGTCCTGTAGTAGAGATTTACTTAGAGTGCCTAGCAGCAGCTCTGAGTCATGTTGGGGCCAGTATTGGCCTTCAGAAACAGGCAGAACCAAGCAGATTGCTAATGCGGAGAGAACCTGCCCTAAAATCTACAGGTTAGAGGGGTTACTTACACAGGCAAATCTCCCATCTAGCTTGGATGACACCGATATGTGTGAGCAATGATATTCATTATGCAATGGGACAGCCTTTTGGCAGATATTGTAAGAATGCACAAGGCCAAAGCAGGGAGAGATTAACAGAGAAGGGCGGAGAATTGGTCCTGAACAATTAACACAAGTTAATAAACAGAAAACATCTACAATATTTCTAAGGAGACACCTGCACATGTTACAAATTAGTCAAATGTATAGGGCAGAAAATGCCAGGATTCACTGATCTTAACAGGACTTAATTGCTACATAACTAATGTACTAACTGAATAGTATTTTAAAGTAAAAAAAGTCTTCTCTCTGCATTCCTTTCATAGACAAAAGTCCTAGTCCAGCTAACGGAAGTTTTGCCTGACTAAAGAGTATTCAGCAGGCTGCTTAGAGAGAGAATGAAAATTTTCAAATATACATGCTTAGCAGCCTGAACACACAGCAAATTGTACTGCATTCCCTTTGCCTCATTTTCTTTAATGGCTCCTAGTGACATAGCTCCTAGACCTCAACAATTGCCATCTTCTTGATCTATTAAGATTTCCCAGGATGCACTAGGCTAGAGACTTCGGTAACACCACTGGTCGATGCTGCAACAATATAGCAAAGGGTTTGGCAATAGGTAAAAGATGCATCCGTTCTTAGTCATAGAGTCAAAGATTCCAAGGCTGGAAGGGACCATCGTAATCATCTGGTCTGACCTCCTGTAAAACCCAGGCCATAGAACTTTCCACAAATAATTCCTAGAGCAGAACTTTTAGAAAAAACACACCCAATCTTCATTTAAAAATTGTCAGTGCTGGAGAATCCATTATGACCCTTGGTAAATTATTCCAGTGGTTAATTACTCTCACTCTTGAAACAGTGAGTCAGTATGGTGCACTCCTCTACAATTACCCTTTTATTAAAAATACCGTTACTCACAAATGTGTTAAGGAAACAAAAGTAATAGTTTTAAAAGGTGATGAAATTCTAGTTGATTAAGTCTAGCTGACAATTCTGCTGCTCAGGGTAAGGTTGGGATATTTCTCTAACCCCCCTCAAATATTGATTCAGCCATAACATCAAACATGAATTTTTATCTTGTTACCGCTATATTTTTCTTGGACATACCCATTTATATACCCAATGCAAAAAAAAATTCTTATTTCTCCATTTATGTCCCTATAACATATCTCATCTATTGATGGGACATAGATTCACAATTTTTATTGTATATTTTGACTATACAATATACGACATTATAGTGAGAGCAATGTCCAGTGCACAGTCATTCACTGTATTCTCAGGTTGATTTTTATACACTAGTCAGATGCAGCTGTACTTATGGTCCCATAGGGAGTACATCTAGTATTCTTTTCCCTTCAGTAGTGCCATAAATACAGCTACAAGCAAAGTACTGCACATAAAGTAACGATGTCATTTTAGTAAGGAGTGAATAATGCCACAGATTTTAGTTGTCTCGATTCATTCTTTTTTATAGCATGTTGAACAAAGGGAGGTTATATTTTGAAATAGTCCATTGTGTTTGTCTTTCTTCAGAGAGGGCAATTCCTTCATGGGAGTGTTTCCCATATGGTAGTTTT
Organism: Trachemys scripta elegans; assembly: GCF_013100865.1. NCBI lineage: Eukaryota > Metazoa > Chordata > Testudines > Emydidae > Trachemys > Trachemys scripta. The sequence continues at coordinate 64,996,925 of NC_048307.1, read as the reverse complement.
GTGAACCATCTGGTTATGGAGGGGCATCTATAGACTTTTCCACTATGCTACAGTCTGAGTTGCAACTAGGAGGAATTGTAATGGGAATAGCAACTTTCCTCTGACTTCCTCTCTGCATACTCCCCTCAAAGCTCATGGTATGTTGAAACGAATGGTGTCCCTATATCTCTTGGGCATGCATGTGGACCATCTTGGACTTTGCAATTTCATGTGTTTATGCTCATTCCATACATTGCAGCCTCACTAACGTTGTCACAACAGGCATATTTCATTTTTTGTAGTCTTGATGAGGTCAGATAAAATCTAGACAATACAGTGTTGGACAGAAACTAGGAAAAGAGGGTAAATCACAAATTCTTTCCATTCTTCAACTAAATTTCAGCATTTTCTGACTAGCTCTAATGTAGTACTTGATATAGTGGACCAGAGTCAACTCCAGTGAAGTCAACAGCACAATATTACATCAGTGACACAACTAACCCAGCCTGTACCTATAAACACTTTGAGGTCTTCCAAAAAGGATCTTATAGTCCCACTTATGTCTTCAAGACTCAAATGCCCTAGAACAATTGCAGATTGCATTGTGAAATATGAGTGACATGAAGAAATTGAGAGCCCTATCTATGCCCTACAAGTCAAATTGTGACACTCTTACCTACACAGAATAGTACCTTACCCCTTGAATAGTCCCAGTGATATCATCGGGACTACTTGATGAGAGTAAGGTATCACAGTCTGGTCCTAAATGCAGACAGTGTCAGCAACCAAGAGGATGGAAAGGCAACAGTTTCTAGAAGTTGCAGCTGTAGCATGAGCAGGTTGTGGGTAAGGAGGTTCTCCTGCCCTTGTCCTACACTATAATGCCAACCAGTTCCAGTGCAGTATGTCTGACAGGTGTGTGTCTTTGTGCTGAATCTTGTGTAAAATATTCATTGTGTGTTGAGGTGCACATAATTCCCTTTTCTTGTTGGAATCAGGGTTTCTTCCTGCTTGTATTTCAAATCTGGGCTCAAGTATTAGGTATATAATGAATCAGACCTTCACCTCTAGATGTCATTACAGACAGTATATTTCAAATGGGTATATCTAAAACCAATTCCAGTTATCGGGGGTGGGGAGGCAAGTAAGGGGGAGGGAGGATATGTCAATCAATTGGGGTAGATTCTGCTCTCTGTTACACCAGTGTAAATCTTGAGGAACTCCATTAAAGGGTGCAGAATTAGGACAGAAAGAGATAGGAGCCAGCTGGCTGTTATGTGCTATGTTGACCATTTACTAGAAGCATTAGGCCAATTCTGCCCTAACTTGTAGCCCTTTAGGTCTCTCTCCCACGCATTTTATTTTCCCAAAAGCCTATTTCTCATTTTGAAAACTTGATTTGCAAGCACATTTAAAAGTTTCACTTATTAAATTGTAATGAAATGAGATTTTCCTTCTAGCCCCTAATCTGAAATCCACATTTATCTGTTTCTTTAAGCAACAGTATTTTGGCAATTGAAAAGTCTCAAAAACCCAACAAAACCCCTTATAAAGCAATCTGGATTTAGTAAGAAAGCTTTGTCGACTCTGGCTCAGCAGAGTTAGTTATCCTGGTTAATTGGATCGATGGTGACAGCTGTAATTACCAGAGATGGGATTGCCTGTACTGTAATTACACTTCAATCTTCAGTGTCAGCTGGACTGTAGAATACATACTATAGATTCTCCCAATTAGAAACAGGTTAAGGAGAGCATGGTATTTCTGTGATAATCATGTTTGTTATTGTATAGAATAAAAATATATGGCAGCAGCTAAAAGAATTGTTAATCTGAAGCAGCTTTGCTGATTCAAAGGCATTAATCCACAAAGCTTTACTGCTACGTGGTTTCTCAAGATAACGGCAGTACAGAGGAACTGAAGTTTTTCACCTAAATAGTTGCTAGCTATTCAGCAAATTGCAACTCCCAGTGTTTGCACTGATATTCTTGGATATGGCGTATAACAGATCAGTGTTTATAGAATAAAGAACATCTCCTTTCAAAAACACACATTAAATATAGGAATAATTTGATTGACTTTAATTTTTTTAGGTCCATCATATTAAAGCTTATGCTACTATGTGAAACCTGCTCAAAGAACAAGCAAAAGGAATATGAAAAGCATTAGGGTTTGGCATTTGCTCTAGGTTTGGAAGACATCAACCATTAATATAATTTAAAGTATAAAGAGTGCATTTCAAAAGCTTGAAGTGTCGTATGCTTTCCTACAACCGGATGGTTTAAATATTTGTTATTAAAAACTACTGCAACTAGTAAAGACAATATACAGTGCTATTTCACAGGAAAATTGAAACACTCTACAATCAGTAACAAGTATTTCTGGGCTTTTCTGAGCGGGAGGAATTATATATTTCTATGATTCATTTTTTAGAGTTCTATTGCTGACTTCAACCCACCCCTACATATATCTCAACGTATTTCAGTTCCCAATAAGGGTATTGTATGTGCTCTTTCTGCAAGGCCTGGCACATGCACAATTATTGCTTGTTTTTCAGTCTACTGATTGAGAAAAATGAATTAATCTTATTTAGGGAAAAAGAAAAAAAAAAAAAAGAGAGAGAGAGATGGAATATCTTCTTTTTTGGACCTAAAATATTCATCTATTTTCTGATATACCAAAGACTAAAAAGCCTGAATGAAATATACCCCTGTGCACCCTTTAAATCGCATGAATGCAATAGAACACAAAGCAGGATTTAAGTGGTGCATAGACCTCTACACCGGGTGAATTTCTCCCTTATGAGGAAAGTTTGTGTCTTTAGTTTTTAAAGCCTCAGTTTTCTTTCCATACAGAGATCACATTCACCACAGTAAGTGCAAGACGGGGTCTTGCCCTATAAATCCGCACAAGGAAGTATGGGGGTGTAAGGCATCTCCCTTTGTCACTGAGTGGGCTATCTAGATCATGGGTTATAATGTGGGGAGAAGGAGCAAACTTTGCAGGACTGCTACCTCCCTCCCTGCACAGAGATGGGGAGTAGTGGGAAGGGGACAGGAGTAGGCAGACTCTTGACTCCACACTGTGTGTCCTGAGTGGAGGGAAAACCATAATGGGCTGGTGCACATTGCTTCCCAGCTGGAGGGAGGAGGGACTCAGGGACTGAATTTTGCTCCTTTTGCATTTGGCCCCTGGTCTACTGCTGGGGCACTGCAACTATGCACTGCCCCTTCTTTGAGGCTAGTGGTAAATCCACAACTTACCCTAAAGATGGGGAGGAAATACATTTTTTTTTCATTTTGATGAATGTTTCTAGTCAATTAACTTCTACAGAAAATAGCACATTAGGGAGTGAAGATAACGGTACCTCACTGGAACCTTAATTTACACCCGAATCCATTTACAATACTATCAAGATTTATGACAACAATTCTCACCATAATTTGTCTTTTTTTTTAAGTTTTAAATTGACATTAAAACTGAAATGTTTGTTTTGTTAAACTTCTAGAATTTTTCCCAGTTATACTAGTTTTCTCTATCTTTTTCCTTCTCCCCGACAGTACATATCTCACCTTTTCCTTCCAAGAGTCAACATAATCTCAAAGATTTTGGCAGTCTATTTCACTGTCCATTCAGGGCTCCAAATGATTTTATTTTCTATGATATTGTTATTGAATTTTATCTGAAATGCATGCCTTGATTTTCAATATCCAATAAGATATTAAAACTCTAGTGCAAGTACTAATTGCTACAATATGTAGTTCTTTTCGTCAGGTTAAAAATGAGATAGTTTATTATTACTCTTTTTAGAAAAATTTAGTTTTGCATTTGAAAATGAGGCCTCTCAGGCCCTGATCAAGGAAATTACTTAAGTACATGCTTAATTTTACTCATGTGAGGATTGCCTTTGAGGTCAATAGAACTACATGTTTAAAGTTAAGCATGTGTTACTGCCTTGCTAGACTGAAGCCTCAGACATTTCCAGAGATTAATATTATATTTGGAAACCAGATGCTGCCCGTTTTGGACAACCTTTTAGTTTAATAACAGGGTAAAGTCTCCTTTGTTCATACTTCAGCTTTCACACAGTGACAATCAAATAGTTGCTGAAAATGTCTTGATCTCATATGCCGAGACTGAACAACCTTGTTAATTGGGCAATCCTGCTGGAGCAGTGTCTGAAGTGCATTGCAAACCATAATTAAAATATGACATTACAGTGATATGTGGAGGCAACCCGCTTTTTTTTTTTTGAAGTCTCAAGAATAGACTTTCTTGAAGGTGCAATGCTGTACTACAGAAACATTAAAAAATAACCAAAACATTGTCATGTGATCTAGCTACCCAGATTAGCAACTTTCAGTTTCATTAAAGGATTAATCAGACTGGAAAACAAAGACAAAAACTGTCTCTCTTTGCTAAAGATCTGAGTATTCAGCCACTACATTTCATTTTATGTAGGGTCTTCCCAGTTCACAAACACAAACAGAAAAAAGTAACTTTTGGGGACTTGAGAATGCTCACACTAATGCACTGAGAAGAGACCTTGTTTGTCGCAGCAGAAATACATACACAGCTGATAAAAGTGTCTTGACCACACTGATCCAAGGTAATGAATATTAAAGCAATGCTTACCTTTCTCAGGGGACTGTCTCTTCAGTAATAAAAACTAGTGGGGAAAAACAAAAGAGGGAAACAGATCAATTCACATAATTATATTTGTTGTGAACATGCATGTGTTGATTTTGCCATGAAACTATTAGCTTAGTTACAATTGAATTAATCCGCTAAATTTTTCCAACTAATTCAGTGGTTAGTTTTCCTCAGCTACTTTTGACAGTATTTGTTCAAAAACACCCAAAAAAGCTTGCTGTTAGTAACTTGCTGAGTTTGCAGAGCACATTCCTTATTTTCAACTCTCTCAGCAAGCTTAGAACAAAGCACACAGATGGATGGGCTATTTTGATGCAATTAAATGTATATATAGACATTCTTACTATACTTTTGGAATTGGTATAGAAACATTTAGTTTAGAAATAACACTGAGATGATCAATGTTGCAGGAGCCTTAGTTACTGTCAAAATGTGTACACATTTTCCTGAGATCCTGTTTTTGGCTTGAAGACTTTCTTTCCTTCTTTCTTTAGCCAAAGAAGAAATGTTTTTGCACAATTAAAAAAAGATATTCCTTTATAGAAAACAACACAATGTGACTTAAAAAAAGTGTTGCAGTCAAAACTATTTTAACATTGGATATACCAGAAAGTATTAAAATAGTTTGGAGTCTTTTAAAGTCATAAAGTTAATACATTTTATTCAGAATATCTTCTCCTACAAGGCAATAGAGATGCCTCTGTAGATATTATTGTTTCAAATTCAATATGTATTAGCATTCACAGGATAATTTACCTCAAAAACTGAAAAGCATGGAAGTGTGTTAAAATCCTTTTACTTAAAAATAAAGAATGAGTTTTAAGTTACTCAGAATTACCCTATTTTTGTTAGCTCTGTGCTTTGTATTTCATGTTCTGCTACTGAAAACACAAAGCTTTCATTAAAATACATTAAATATAATCAGAGTATTAAAGTGACCAAATCTTTTATCATCATGTACATATTGATCAACTTCTTTGTGCAAATTAGGGGAGTTTCCATGAATGCTAGTGAACTACAGTCGTCTCTTAATAAAACAGCAACATGTACCAGAAACAGGAAAAAATGTTTCTTTTTGTAGTTTGAACTTTAAAGTAATCTCCTCTCAATTTTCAGGTGATAGCTTTTAGAATTAACCTTGTATTCAATGAGGACAATTCCCTCTGGTATTATTTGCACCGAGGCTGAATCACCTTTATAGTTTAACTTTTATGTATGTATGATAAAGTGTCCTAACCCCCAATACCTTTGATACTTTTAGTCTGAACATTTGAGAAGTCTCTCTTTTTAAAAACCAAAACTGAAAGGCACAATTAAATTCTTTGCTTGTAGATTAAATTATGCCTGCATAGTCCTGGAACACAGATAATTTGATGTACTTTGAATTCAGACTATACAAAGAACCAGTCCATCTACCAGGTTACCTACCCAAGAGCTTAGTGTAGTGTAATCAGAAGGGCACACCAACCTTTCCATGAGCTGTAAGATGAAGAGTCCAAGTTTCAATTATTCATTACATGGATATATCCTGGGAGATTAGTACTCATCACCGTAACTTGTCACAAAATTGACAAAATAAAATTTATTGCTGCAGCTAATGCTATTCTCTTAAAGCACAAAAAAAATTATGACATGCCATACAGTTACACTCAATAATAATGGAATGTAAGATTTTTACATAATGTCCATCTGATTTCCCTCTCACTTACACCAGTATAAACTGGAAGTAACATCACTAAAGCCAATGGCATTGCACCAGTGTAAAACTGGTGCAAATGGGAGGAGAATCAGACCCCTTACAGCCAGCATAGAAGGCAGTATCCCGCATCTATAGGTATACGGAAAATGTAAAACCTGACAGACAAAAATCTATGTATGTTTTCATAGAATTATCCCTCCTTTTACTGAATTTATACTCATCCATTGTATAAAAAAAATCTGTTTAGATTAATAATTACTATTCTAACTGGTTGATTTACATCCTATGCTGTAATTAGTATCTAAATACTGTGTAATTAAAGGGCTGTCAGATATATCCTCCATTAACAGAGAGAGGGAAATATACAGTTTTAAAATTGACAGTGGAAAATATTTACAAATGCAAACATGAGAGGGTTTTTAAAGAGCTGGAAACATGGGTTTATACAACTCATAGGCCAAATCCTATTCTCCTGAGTCATATTTAAGTAAATGGGGCTATTAATGTGAATAAGGGGAGCAAAATTTGCTCCCCATAGTTACACTTCAGATTACTGGATGTTATGTGCAAACTGACAGCCAGCATGACCAATATACATGCCTGATTTCTGGCACTTATGCACTTTCATGTTAACGTCTCTGGGCAAATATCTTGTGATCATGCAAAGTTATTCACAGTCTGAGCCACATAACAGACCTAGAGATTTGTGACTCAGACAGACAATCAGGATCTAGGTGGGATCTCTGTTCAAACAGAGCTGCTGGTAGATCTACCCAGGTGAGTTCCACATTTCTTTGAGCCTTCTATGTACTCTGTACAAAGCAGGAATTTTTAGGTAGAAAAATTTTGGCATCAGAAGACAGCATGAAATCATATGGCAATTCAAGAACTGGGTGCGTAGGGAGGATAATCTGATTATCATCATCTTTGCATGTTACTATCGGAACCTTTTTAATATGCAGGTTACTGTAGCTGCGTAGATTTCCATTGTTTGCCATAAGTTTTAAAGAGATATCAGAGGCTGTCTTCTACTTTAAGACATATAACTTTTCTCCTGCTGGCAAAGGTTTCATTTACTTCTTATGCCATGTCTACACTATCACTTATGATGGCAAAACTTATGTCGCGGAGAGTGTGAAAAAACAGCCCCCTGAGCGACATAAGTTTCATCAGCATAAGTGGTAGTGAACTTCTCCCACTGACATAGCTACCACCGCTCATTGGAGGTGGTAATTATATCGCTGGAAGAGCTCTCTCCCATCAGCATACAGTGGTTACACAAGAAATCTTACAGCGGCACAGCTGCATTGGTACAGCTGCATTGGTACAGCTGTGCCACTGCAAGGTCTCTAGTGTAAACAGAGCCCAAGATAGAGGACATCCTAAGTTTCAGGATCTGTGCTGAGCTAATTCTTTATTTGTCTCAGGATGCTGCTGAAATGTTACACAAAGTGGGTACTAAGAATAAATCTCTGTCTGGTTTAGGAAATTTAAATTGTGCCTAGTTGGAGCATAGCCAATGAAGATGGCAGAGAGGAAGAGCTTTCCATGCCTACCAGTTCTAACCTATTACTGTAGGAAGTGTGAAGGCCAGATTCTGATCTCATTCGCGCTGTTACACCAGCATTAGTTCTCTTAATTGGAGTTACTCCTGACTTATGATTGTGTAAGTGAGATCAGAATCAAGGCCTGCTGATCCCTACTTCAAGTCAGTTGAAGAAAGGGCCTTCATCTTGAACAGCGCTTAATCCTAGCTTCAACCCCCAAACACCTGGTGTCCTGATATATGGAGCAGAGACAGACCCAGCAATAATCAGCAACCACAAAGCATCTTTTTAAAAAGGAAATCAAAGTCTTCATATTGAGAGAAAGGTTGGCCTGCTAGTTAAAGCAACAGACTGACTGCATGTCATGACCCCACAGGTCTTGAAGTTGTGTCAGCAGGGCTCCGAGTTGACTGTTGTTACCTTCCTTCCATCCAGCAGCTTGCTACTAATCAACTGAGCAGGAAAGACCATGAAACATGAAGTTACATCAGAGAGGTCTTCTCTGGGCCTAACTGGAGGAACACCATGAACTCTGATGTGTCAGGGCTTCCTATTTAAATCCAAAGAGAGGCACAGGAAGTTGTCTGCACAGCTGAACTCTATGTGGCAGCTGCATTGAACCATGCTTTTCTCACCTGTTCCTGAACCTTGTGCCCTCGTCTTTGACTCTGGCTCTGACCTTTGACTCAACTCCTTGACTCTAACTTCAGCTCTGACCACTAGAGCTGGCCACCTACCCCTCAGATCTGAAACGGGGTAACTATGGTCAAATCACATTAATCTCTGGGTCTCAGTTTCCCCCTTTGCAAAATGTATCCGTCTTAAGAGGTGTTGTGAGGCTTAAGTCTAATATCTGTAAAATGCTTTGAGCTCCTCAGACAGAAGGTGCTAGAGAAGTTTAAAAACCAACATACAAAACACAAAGCCAGAATGGCAAAACTTGCTTCAAATGCATTGTCACCATTCAGTGACAAGACAGAAAGCGAGGACTGGGTATCAAGTCAGAGAAGTGAGACTAGAAGGTGCCATAGAGTCACTGACTCTTTGGTGCCCTAGAAGGAAAAGATCAGCTCAGATCTGTGGAAGCAAGAGTTCTTATCCCAATTCCCCTTAGCACAAGGGGCATCCACCTGTTTTACTTTTCATTTCTAACCTTTTTTATATATAAACATGTAAAGTGCAGAAACACTTCACTTGCTTCTTAAAATAATCACATGGGCAATGCAAGGAAATGAGAGTTCTTAAAAAAATTTAAGTCTTGTGCAACAGAGGAACTCCAAATTGGATGGTCTGCCAGTAGCTCTGCTCTGGGCTCTGGCAGCAGAGGTCAGTGAAATTGCTGCTGAATGAGCCCCAGTAAAGCTACCCGATTCTCATTAGCCCAAATACATCTCATAGCTCCCTTCCATACTGGCGTCTGATTCTCACTTGTGGGGAGGCCCTTTTATATTGCCAAAGTAGAGTGCAAAGCCTTTGTGTAAATGCAAATCAGGCATGTTAGCCTTCAGATAGGTGTGTATAAAGACAACAGTTACCCAAATCAAACAAAGGTGATGTGTAAGGTGGTATTGGTTATACATTGGTAAGGGAGTCAGAGGCTATGGGAGTGTAAGTGGACACAATATGCCCACTGCGAAGCCAACAGAAAGTATAAGTCAATGTATAAGTGACCTACTATCACCTATACATCCTTCACCCTCCTGTTAATTGCTTTTCTTTCTACACTCCTCTCTTTCAGTCACTTAGTGACTGTTACACCAATTTTAGATTCCTTAGGACTTGAACCTTGTCTTCACTAGACATGTAACGCACCACTAGTGCTGTTTCACCAGTGGAAGCTTTTGTATAGATGTGGGAATGCATACTAGAAGAAGGCAAGCAGCAATACTGTAACCACACTTCCTTCTGGAAGACAGATTTCCAACCCCAATTTGGGATTCTCAAGAGCCCTGCTGGAGGAAGTTACTCACCAAATGTGGCCATAGGTATGATTCTCTTTCCCCCAAGCTCACTTCAAATGCTCACGTATTTTTTCTTGCACTGGGCATTGCCTTTTTAGAGTGCTGTATGTATTATTGTATAGGTTGTATTGCACAATCTAGAACGAGTCAAAAACAACATTGCTATACCTCTCTCAGCTAGTGCTCACCAGCTATTTGTTACACATTTTGTTTTTGTGTGTGTCACATAAAGTACACAGTTTGTTGTTCATTAATACCTTACTGCTCTGCACACACATCTCAGTCGTGCACTAGAATTTGAGCTTTAATACAAACTAAAAGGAAGACATGGCAGAGGCATTCTGGTGCCCATCGTTGCTTTTGGAAGTATGATGTCTCCCAGGACAGTAGAGAATTACCTCTCAACTCACACCACTCATTCCTGTTTCAACAGTCGTCTGTTGAAAAACAGTCTATGTTCTGGGGAATGGCTGGATTGAAAAATCCATCTGTGTTTCAGTGTCTGAGGAGACTAAACATTTTACTAACAAACACGTTTTCCCCCCTTGATCTTTCATAGGATGGCTGGTCTGAGGCAAGCAGGAGTATGATGAGCTCAGGGCATAACAGTCCTTTGAAAATCAACAGTTATCCACCAAAATTGGGGCTGGCAGGAATTATATTGGGCACAAGAGCCCCTTTTTATTGAATTGGCCCTGCCAAATCTGATTTATGGATTAAAATAACAGTGTGGTACTATTAATAGAAAATATATATTTAAAGGTGAGATGTGCCAGCAGTCAAATTTCAGATGCTTCTCTTATAGCTGTGAACAGCAGCAAAATAACACAACAGCTAAGCACTGTAATTAATAATCTCCCACTATAGCACATTAAAAAATATCAGAGCCCCTTTCGAAGTACAGTATGTTGGAAGATGACTTGAGCATGGCATTGTGCCAGGTCAGATTAGATTTTATCTGAGCATTGGCAAAGGATCAGATCTGACAAACTGATGCAAAAACACAAAGCTCAAAACATTTAGCAACGTGGATTCCGAGAGTTACCATGGAGCTTGTTGTTCAGGTTTTATTATAGTTCTCTATTGTGTATTCATCATGAGGTACTGCACTGTATTTCTGTATATATTTTAGTCTGTGCATGGAAGATATACTCAGTTAACCAATCTAGTGTTTGATTTTATATGAATCTCATTATACTTACATAACATATTACCCACGGAGAGGTTCTTGTCCAAAATCTGGTGGTGGGATGGTCATCTGAGAACTAGTTACAGCTCGTTAATTCTCTGGGCCAACCTGCTCCAACCCTGGCCATAGAGTAGGTTAGAGCAGTTAAGTGGTTGCTTTAAGATGTGCCAACTGGTTATAGTCACCAACAAACCATGTGTCAACTGGGGATTGTTGGAGTGTGATGTGCTATGGCTACCCCCTCTGACAGGCTCCCTTTGCTAGGGGCTAAGGAGGGCTGTCTCTACAGCCACTGATAATTCCCTTAAGCTGGGGAGACACAGGGATTTTCTGTTCCCTTTGCACTACAGAAGCAGTGTGGAGGAAGCAGAGTTTGTCCAGAGAACCTGTCCCTTTCTATTTGCACTCAGTTATATTTAAAATTATATACCCAAAACATTGTCTCTCTCCCTAAATGAGTTTTATGCAGAATTGTTGAAAGCAAATCTTTTACAGTATAACTGGACTCCTTTTTAAAAGAAAACACTGTTGATTGATTCCAAACTCTAGCATGATGCTGAACTAATCACAAATTTCATAAGATTTTTTAATGAAAGTTGTGTCATTTTTAGGGCCCAATTTAACAAACAATATGCTCATCTTACACCCTACGGAAGCCTGCTCTAAACAGCAGACTCCAGCTTTTCAGGCCTTTGCCATGTTTGTGCCTGTTTCCATGTCATTAAAGATGAACTTGGGTTTTTGGAGAAAATAAAAATCCCCAAAAAGAAATTCTGAAAGAAATAGGCATATTTGATTTGGATAATTGTGACTCTGAATGATGCTGCTTGTGTGTACTTAATGTGCAGCTTCTGCTCATTATATCATGGCTAGGGATTGCATATACTTCATAGCCATGAAGAAACAATTATTCAGTTAATACAGTATCCTCTGTAACGTTATTCCAGGTAATGCATCAAATCCTGATCGTCTTGCTCACATGAATAATGACAAGTTAGTATTTTAAAACACTAATTTATCAACCTCAACACCGTGTATAATGTTGGGTATGTATCATTATGCCCATTGTACAGATGGGAAAATGGACCCCGGAGATGAAGTGACTGCTTAAGTTTAAACAGTGTGGCAGTAGCAGAAGTAGAAATGTAATTAATACAACAGCCTTATACTGCTCCCATCAATGACAGAATACTCAGGGCCCAATACTGCCCTCACTGAAGTCAATGGCAAAACTCCTTCCTGTCATGTACCCTATTCCCTAGACCATGATGTCATCAATGGGGTAGTTGCATGTGTAGAGGAACGGAATGGAACCCACATCCCTATAACTAATTCCACAGCATCAGGTTATAAAAATGGAATATCTTAGGGCTTGTCTACACTACGCAGCTTTTAGCGACAAGGCTGTGTTGACACAGCCTTGTCGCTAAAAGTCAGCATGTGTGAACGCTCTCTGTCAGTATTTTGTTGGCACTTTTGCCAACAAAATACTTCCAGCTCGCGAGCAGCGTTAGCTTTGTCGGCAGGAGAGTGCTCCTGCCAACAAAGCCGCGTTCACACTGCCACTTGCGTCAGCAAAACTTTTGTCTTTTGCAGGGGGGCTTTTTTAAGTACCTGTGAAAGACAAAAGTTTTGTTGACAATGTCGCAGTGTAGACAAGCCCTTAGGCTCAATGGTACATTTAAAAAATCTCCCCTCCCCTGTTGCTTATGGCATTTTATGACAAATAATACCGTATGGCTGACAAATTTCTTGTTGTAAAGGGCAGAACACTAGGGCTTAGATGAAAATATTTGAGCTTGAAAATTGAATAATCAATTAGTATCCTACTGGAAAACTCACAGCCTGTTGTGATCCATTAGGAGGTATTTGGTGCTCTCAGTGTCTATGGCTGCAGGGACCATTTTCACAGATTCCAGGTGAGCACTTACCCAGGAGAATATGATAAGATCAGCTGTTTGTTTTATTTTTAAGTGCTTTTTCCAAGATTTTTTCTGTACAGTGGAATGAACATAGCAGTGAAGCTAAAAATGGCAACAATAATTTCAAATAAGTGGGTTGGAAAGTCATTCTCACTGGGAAATGAACTTCTGACCTTTTCAATGAAAGGTAAAGCTGAACTTGTATTAATTTGCATAAAGAACTCATTAAATATATTGTTGAGTAATAGCTCAAGAGGGCAATAAAAACATCTGCTCAAGCTAATGCAAACAATGTGCAATGAAAAAAAAAAAAGAAAGATTAAACAAGACTTTAAGATGACAGATTTGGCTGTGCAGTAATGTTACACCATAGCAAAAAGAAAGTCTCAGAAGGGTGTCAACATTTTTTGTCTTATCTAGTGTTCCCCATATATTCATTTCCTTTTCATTCATACCCTTAAAAATGTAGATATGGCCTTGTGTTAATTGCAGCATAATGCATTACTTGTGCAGTTAAAAAAAGATGCTAGCTAGTTCTGTTCTTCCCTTTATGAGAATATGTCAATATGCACGGTCCTGAACAAGGAAGCAGATTTAAAACTGGAACGTAAATTTGAACCATATATGATCCCTTCACAAACCCAAAGGAAAGTGACCCAGCTCAGACTGTAATATAGGGAACGAGGAGTAAATAAACTTTAATAACAATATCAGCACAGTTTGAGGATGACATCAAGTCACCGGTTCATCTATTCTGTACATTGGAATCTCTATGATTGGACTGTATTTGGCATTCTGCTGTGCATTAGTTAGTTAATGCTGTGTTTATGCTAGCTGTACTTAATGAAGGCAGCATGCATGCATTCATTTTTAAGCAAAAGCTTATCTGAATATCTATACCTGATTTTGTAAGATAGATGGCAGCTCCTCAGACTGTTTGCTTTCATTCTAATGCTTAAAATATTGCAACCTCCAATAAATGGAATAATGCTGTGCTTTAGATGTTTTGCATACATGTTATATGGTGGCTCTTTTCCCCGTTAAACACACAGGGTTTCACCAGCTAAAGTGGAGGAAACTAATGCTAATTAACCCATTAAGCAATAGTTTTTGCCTGGAAACACTTTAAAGTAGAAAAAAAGTATTCTGGTAAAAATAGATAGTAGTCTTTGGAGCTAATTAATAATAACGGTCTTATCCTGCTCCCATCCACGCAGTGTGCAGTTTTTTACAGTAGTGCAAAGGCAGTGTAAAAGGCTATCTGATCAGAATGGTAGTGATTTGCACTCATGTTACTAAGAATACAAGGTCAGAGCAAAGATGAGCTGGGACTTTGATGGAAGATGGATATGCTTATCAAGGTCAGTATCCAACCCAAACTGCATTCTCTCTTATCCAAAAGACTTCCCAAATGGTATTTAAGAAAAATTATTTACTTATTTGCATATAAACTAATATTTAAACATAGTTATTTAGTCTCTTCTGCTGAACAGGAATACTGGTGAGGGGCTGCCATACGACAATATATTTAAATTTATTTTTCATGACAGAACTTAATAGGTCATCTGGTTTTTAGTATGATATTTTTATGAAATCATTGGTGGTAATAGCGCCCACTGGGAAAAATTAGCATCTTAATCCAATGACGACACTTAAAAATATTTAAAAATTGATACACATTAATTGTTGAATGTGTTAACTGAAGAAAGACCTTTCCCCATTGCAACTTAAAATTGATTTATAGAAAAGCTATATGTACTGTCCACATTCTTTAATACTGATTTTCAAGTGATATTCACCATTTTAGTGCTCCAGTAGTTTAATAATCAATCACTCTCTCTCTCTCCCTCCTTTCAGTTAATATATGTATCTACAGCTAAGTGGGAAACATTTTTTCTGTCCCTTGAAAACTTTCTGAGATTTCAAAAAACTTTCCCATTCTCTAATGGGACAATACCAAGACCTTTTGACATTTTTTGGTGAAAATCCATAGAGAGCTAGTACCCAGCCAACAGTCAAGTTGTTAGAGCATTTACCTGGGATGTAAGAGACCAGGTTTAAGTTCTAAATCATGCTTACAATCTATAAATATATCATGAACAGGGTCATTATATACAAAATAATAATGAAAGGTAACTAGATGTGAGCTTGTACCAAATGCATTGATAGTTCATACCGTCCCACTGAGCTATTATTGCTTTAGAATATATTTTTACAAGCAGAGAGTCAAACAAATAAATTGGTAGTTTTCAGCAGTGAAACGCTACAGTAAAACAAATATTTGCATTCTTAAAATCATAAATGAAAGCTCCACAAGTATCATCTGAAGCATGATAAATTTATAAATAGTTTTACTTACAACTTCTGAAGCATTAGGTTTATGAATAAAATCATGCATGATTTTCATGTTTGAAATAAAAATTCCATCTTTCTCTTATATTCACTGCCTCAAAACTACATTCACACAGAGGTAAGGTTGGCCCATAGTGGCTTGTGCCCTTCTAGAATGTCGAATGTTTCAATACTTAAACCCCTGAAAACCAGGAAATGGAGATTTAAGGCAACATAGACTTGACTATGTATTGCCTAGTTTCCAGAGGTTTAAGTTATCATCCCTGCAATGCAACCTTAGGCCTTGTCTACACTACCGCAGTAAGTCGACCTAAGTTATGCTACTCCAGTTACGTGAATAACATAGCTAGAGTTGACGTACCTTAGGTCGACTTACTGCGGTGTCTATGCCATGCTGCGTCAACGGGAGACACTCTTCTGTTGACTTACCTTACTCTTCTCGTTATGGTCGAGTATTGGAGTCAACCGAAGAGTGCTCTGCTGTCAATTTAGCGCAGAGGTGGGCAAACTATGGCCCACGGGCCACATTCGGCCCGCGGGACTGTCCTGCCTGGCCTTGAGCTCCCAGCAGGAAGGCTGTCCCCCCTCCCAGCCTCTCCCCTGCTGTCCCCCCTCCTCAGCCTCAGCTCACTGTGCTGCCGCGGGGCTGCGAGCTCCTGCTGGGCAGCACAGTGGCGAGAGCCGCCGGCCTGCCCCGGTGCTCTAGACTGCGCGACGGCGTTGCTGCCAGTCCTGGTGCTCTGAGCGGCATGGTAAGGGGGCAGGGAGTGGTGGAGTTGATAAGGGGCAAGAGGTCCCAGGGGGCAGTCAGGGGACAGGGAGCAGGGAGCAGGTGGATAGGCGTGGGAGTCCCAGGGGGCCTGTCCGGGGGCAGGGGTATGGATAGGGGTCGGGGCAGTTAGGGGCAGGGAGTCTCAGGAGGGGATGGTCAGGGGACAAGGAGCAGGGAGGGTTGGAGGTTCCGAGGGGGGCAGTTAGGGGGTGGGAAGTAGGAGGGGGTGGGGGCCAGGCTGTTTGGGGAGGTACAGCCTTCCCTACCCAGCCCTCCATACAGTTTCGGAACCCCGATGTGGCCCTCAGGCCAAAAAGTTTGCCCACCCCTGATTTAGCGTGTCTTAGACCTGCTAAATTGACCCCTGCTGCATCGATTGCAGCAGCATCGATCCCCAGTAAGTGTAGTCATGGCCTGAATTCTGCCCTCTTTGAGCAACGCACCAACATGCTAACACACATATTAGAACCCTACCCTTACAGGTACTACTGAAGATTTGGGGAACGGAGCACATGAGCACTATAAAACAAAGTCTCACACCTTCCGTTTGCTAAGGTGAGATGTAACAAACAGGAGCTGCCTACACTCAATCCTGAAAGCTCTTCCACACACAGCACCCTTACCCTGAAGATTCCTTCATAGACAATGCTTTCACCTATTCCTCACTAAGCCCTGGAGACCAGTGCCATGTATGCCACCAGACTGCTGATAACCTCGTGCATTTCTACAGAATTTAGCACTGAAATGAGGCACACTCGATCCTTTAAGATATACTTGCATTTTTCTTCGTATCACAGTCACAGCTCTTCCAATGTGTTTCAACTAATCTCTCCATCCCTTAGTACCGCTGCACCTAACACCGTGAATGCAGCAGTGCATGCGGATAAACACTGGAATTCAGATCTGTGTCAACACAAACAATGGAACACTCATTTATTTCCTTGTGTCTAGTTATTATGGCACTACCCTTATTGAACCATTCCCAGTGGCGACTGCCAGCTCCAGGGAGGAGGGGGAGGATCTAAGGTTCTGTTGTGGGCACAGTATGTTCCTGAGAGGTTCCTGATTTTCTGAGGTTTAAGTGTAGCCACTCTCCACATTCTGTGAGGCACCACTGCATAACCTGAACTCGGCCTTAACAAAGTTTTTAGGCAATTAACACTGACAGTGTCATTTTTTAAATGTTTAGCAACCAAGAGTGTTCTGTGATCACATATTTTCCTACTTGTATGTTCCCTCCATTACTCTCTTATCTTCTCATTTTCCCTGTAAATTCTGATTAGTGGGCCAGCTTGTGAGGGCTGTTAGTGGGCAATTATTTGCCAATTCAGCTAAGACTAACTGATGAGGAGCAGAGTGGACTGCATTACACAAATAGTTTAAACACAAATAGTGTATTTTGAAGAGGTCTTCGGGTACAGATGCTCCATAAAACAATGTTCATGCACTGAAGAGTTCAGCTCCTTATTTGGGGGTCTGTACCTGGGGAACTCTTGGACCAAGTGACCCCCTACTTGCTCTACTAACTCTACTTCTGTCACTGATGATAAATAGCAATTTTCAAAACCCTCTGCATATGCATATGGGTTTTAGATCAATTTGAAATAAATATTGACTCAAACCAGAAACTTTGCTCTCAGGGAAAAAGGAGTCCCTGCAGAATGCAAAAAGAAAACAGTGAATATGCACCACACATTCTCATATAGCTGCCAAAGGGAGGACTTGAACTCACAGTCATAGGTACAGCTCAGATTCAATGACCACAGCACACTACCACAAGCCACACAGTTACTCTAACATCAGCCTGCCTGCAAACCCTGACTTGCAACAGAGCCCTTGTCCTGCTGCACATCTGCAAAGGACATTCTCTGGCTTCAGCAATGCCCCTCTCCCAGGTACATTGGCCAAACCGGATAGTCTCTATGCAAAAGAATAAATGGACACAAATCTGACATCAGGAATCATAACAGTCAAAAACCAGTAGGAGAACACTTCAACCTCTCTGGTCACTCAGTAACAGACTTAAAGGTGGCAATTTTGCAACAGAAAAGCTTCAAAAACAGACTCCAACGAGAAACCGCTGAGCTTGAATTAATATGCAAACTAGAGACCATTAACTTGGGTTTGGATAGAGACTGGGAGTGGCTGGGTCATTACACATATTGAATCTATTTCCCCATGTTAAGTATCTTCACACCTCCTTGTCAACTGTCTAAAATGGGCCATCTTAATTATCACTACGAAAGTTTTTTTTCTCCTGCTGATAATAGCTCATCTTAATTAGTTAGCCTCTTTCAGTTGGTATGGCTACTTCCACTTTTTCATGTTCTCTGTATGTATATATATCTTCTTACTATATGTTCCATTCTATGCATCTGATGAAGTGGGCTGTAGCCCACGAAAGCTTATGCTCAAATAAATTCGTTAGTCTCTCAGGTGCCACAAGTACTCCTGTTCTTTTTGTATTCCCTGGCTTCTGACACACTGCAGATCCAACCTTAACCCGAATAACTTTAAAGTATTGCTTTATCAAAGGGCCAGTGGGTTCTAGATACCGATGCATCCTGACCTGGCAATATCAATTTGCATAGGATCAGAACCACAGACTGAACCCCAGCTGTGTGCAAAAATACATATGAACCATAACATTTTGATATTATGTGCTTTTTTAAAAAGTTGGGCTGTATCTAAGGTACCTTGCTCAAAGCACCTCAAATCTGAATCAGTAACTCTGCCTTGGACCCCCATGAGGCACAGACAGTCCAAGTATGCAAATGAATTTTAGAGCAGTTAGAAAAATTGATTATTAAAGAGTAATCTAGTTGCAGCCTTAAGTACAGTAATACGACTGCTCCACTATAGTTTTCCCTTCAGTTTTTGTCCTTCTGGAAGGTGAGTGGATTCTGTAGTCTGCTGTTTCGTCACTGATTCTATCTGTGCGACATCTGGCCCATCCACTCATATGCTTCAACCCTACCCTGGAAGGAACAAGTCTAGGGATAGAAATCTCCATATCCCTTGAATGCTTAGCCTAACAAATCTTTGAGTAATCCTGATACCTGCTGACTAGGGATATGACTAAAGTCAACTCCTCATTTCACTGAATGGCCATCTGATAAAAATGACTTTAGTTCCTTACTAACCTTGGTTGGATTCAAACTTGCATCCATTCCACCATATAATGCTCATCACTATGGTCATCAATACGGTCTTTGAGAACCTGGACACAAAAGTCTCTATAGCCAAACTACCAATCTTCTGAGCCAACCAGTTCCCTTTAAAAACTGATCCTTCAGCCTTTCCTGCAACAACTACATCTTCTCCTCTTGTGGATTTATTATACCCATCCATCAGAGTACCAGCACATTTTTAACTGAAAATGAATTAACATTTTCTTGTAATTTCAAGAATTGTAAAGCACACTCTGGAAATTCCCTATTTAATTCATCTATTCCAAAAACCCAACAACTCCAGTTTCACCGGGCAAATAACAATATTGCGGTAACCATTTATTTATCCCTCCTTATCTTTGCACAGAAATCTAATGGAAAACTGATGCGGAAACACTTCTCATGCTTTACTTTGCTATTTTAATATTAAATGTTCTGTCTACTTTCCCAAACAACACATTAAGAAGAGTTCAATCATTTGTTTCCTGTTGATCATTAAGAGACAGCTTGTGTCTGGCCATGTGCAAGTATGAGGTTCAGGGAGGGTGCAAGGAGTCCTCTCTGCTTTGTGCCTCTCTATGGGGACCAAACCATCCCAGTTCTTGCACTCAGAGTTCAAAGGATCATTGGAGGCTGGAGTCTCTGGCAAGAATCTCCTCCAGGGCTTAGGGCTGGAGCTATGTCACTCCCAATTCCCAGCCAGCAGAACGGGCCCATGTGGGATTAGAACTGCATACTGTCCCCTTATAAAGGATGCAGCAGAAGCTGTGCTGATCCAGAACCATGAAGCCTGCCTTGGACACTATGACCCTGGGAGCTATGTGCCACTGCACTGCCACCTTTCTGTTAGGCTGTGCCTTAAAGGGCCAGGCTAACCCAAAATGAAAAAAGCTTTAAAGTATTTAATGACTGTATGAATCTTTTATACTGACTTTACGTGAGTCACTCAATAGCAGTAATACCGGAAACAATGTGACAAATAGCTTAGTGTTCTTCACATGTAGAGCCTCTCAACTGCCATGTGTATGTTCCCTGTTGTATGCATGCAGTTCATGGATGCAGAGGCCAAAAAGCGAATAAGCTATTCCAAAGAGAGCTATTTATTTCTAGTGAGTAGTTTAGGATAATAAAAGTTGCAGAAGCCAGCAGCCCCCTCCTCTGAGCCCCAGCTAGCTCTGCAGTAATAAACCTTGCTCTGAAAACCTCCCAGCTTCCATGATCATCTGAATCAACTGCAGAATTGCTAACCATTTGATCCACAAACTGCTTAGAATGAGATCTGTAGTTCTGAGCTATCCCCTATTTTATTTAAATTGGACAATAAGTCCCTGACCTTAAGTCAGTGTCTTTGTCTGATAAGCACCAACCTTTTAAGCTCAGGCTGGTAGAGCAGTGGTGGCTTAAATCTCATGATGTATTCGCTGAACATATTTTTAAAAACTTTTGGAAGCATGAATGAAATGTTAGGTATGTAAACATTGTATAAATTCAGCATCAGCACCTTGTTTAGTGCAGTAGTAAATTAAGAGTCTGGGAGAAAGTTAAAGGAATAACAACAAGTGAGTTTAACAATATGACCCCTGCTTCTTTCAGTGCACAAGTTCACCACATTTTCCCCTAAGCAGTTAATCAACTAAGTGAACATTTACATTGTGACTAATTTCCCTTTAGAATGTTGGTGGATAAAAAAGTGCTGTTGTGAAAAGACTACCAGATGGGAGTGAATGATGGTTTTCAAGTTGTCACTTAGCAAATCAAAATCAATTTTCACTGTAACATTAAAAGGCGCATCTCTTCCCCCAAATACCTGCCTTCCTTCCAAAATTCAGTTTCCTGTCCTCACTCACTGTGGATTTAGAGTTGTTCAATAATAGTCACATGCAATTTGCATCGTGAGAAATGTGCACTCTTCTTATTCTTAAAAATGATTCTTAAAAATGAACCATTTTTGCTAAAGTTTTATTAAAAACAAAGTCACCTGCAGGCAGAGACCAACCATGGAAAATTTTAATCTAAAAAGCGAAGGGTTCAAAAAGATAGGAGCAACTGACCAAAGACTCTTTGAATGGAGAAGAGTAGGCAGTCTTCACTATGACCTTGCTTCTGCAAGGTATTTAGGCATGCACGTAATTTTAAGCAGAGTAGTCCCACTGAAATCAAGAGACCACTCCTGCCTAATGTTACACACATATGCAAGTGCCTTGATGAACTGGGATCTTAAGTACAAGCTTAAATCCCACTGACTTCAGTATTAATGCTTACAGTTAGGCACTGGCTGAAGCCCTGTTACATCAGCTATAATATGCCCTGCTACAATACTTCATAGTTCTACTGTACACAACATGGTGTTAATTCTAATGCCTTTTTGAAACAGCGCAGAAGGTCAAATTACAGTTGCTGTTGGAATCACAACTTTGAAAAATGTACGTGTAAAGTCTCAACTGTAATGTGTTAATCTATATTTACATTTTATTTCCTTAGAAAAGTGTTTATCTCCTGTTGATGTTGCCAGTAAAATCAAGATGTCCCAGTATGTGTTATCTTGAGCACATATGCACATTTCTTCTTTCCTTGTTATCGGTTTTATTATTGTATGTAAGGATTGTATATATTTCCATATTTGGTCTGCTGCTGTAGCATCACAATAAGGTAATATGAAATAATATAGATTAATGCAAAAGCGGAACAGCGATGGGAGGATTATTTTCGTTACAATTCAAACTTACTGGGACATTGTGGGTTCACAATTTAGCAAAAAAGACAAAGTCAAGTCAGGGAACTTCCACTGATAACTCAAAAAATATTACAGAAGAGTCACAGCTAAAAGGCACTTAAACAAGGTACCAAAAAAAAGAGAAACAATATATTGTCTGAAATGGGCACTTATCATCCCTCGCGTGATACCAGATCAAGGTATGATTAAGGTTCTTTGAAGCTGAAATGTCATTTTGTTGTTGACTATTGACCCTCCTATCTTTTTTGCACCTTGGAAGTGATTTTGTTTAAGTGCCTTTGGGATGTTTTCTTCTACAGTCTTTGTTTGTTTATTTATTTTTGATTTACCAGAGGATATTTGCTGTACTTATCTTTGTTCCTTTTTGGATCTTTGGATAGTGTTTTCTGGGGGATATTTCTAATGTCAGAATGCCTCTGAAAGCAGTCTTCTTTCTGTTCACATTTCCCTTTTACAAATTAATCTCCATTTATACAGGAGTGCATCTTAAGATTTTTTTCTGGACAGCTGGCTAATATTCATCCACAAAACTGACCTTCAAGGTTTATTTTCAGTTCAAAGGGGAAAAAAAAGTCAGATATCAAGGAAAGATGGAGAGAGCATAGGTGACAATCAAGCCTATCTAACAACGTTCCCTGTCCATATTGTTCCTATGAAGTACGAAGTGTACAGCTGTTTCAGAATGAGGAGGAGGGGGGAGGAGTATTCTTGCTAGATTTCAGCATCCTTTCATTATCATTTCTCTTTCTCCCCAAACTCTTGTACATTTCTATCTCGCCAAACTCTTGTGCATTACCCTATCAGAGTAGTAGGATGCCAAAGGGGAGAGCTGGGTTCTAAGTGTCATTAATAACAGAGATGATCATCTGTTCCTTCCACCTCAACTTGTTCTTCTCATGGGGGTTTGTTCAGTATAGAATCAAGGAGGCACGTGCATACACAACAGTTTTTCATACTCTTGGAGAAAAAGCAATATGTTTAAACACACAAAGAGAGAGAGAGAGAGAGAGAGAGAGAGAGAGAGTGTGCGCTGTTTTCCCCCCAAAAGGATGAAAAACTGTTCTTTGAAACTTTTAGAACTTATCAAACTTCTAAATGTTTTCCGGAACCAAACATTTTTTGGCGTTTGCCCACTCCATGTGGAAAGTCCTTCAAGAAAAAAAGAAGTATCGGGTATTTATTTTTAGGGAAAAGGTATGGCAATGACCATCTACTTATCAGGCATGTTAGAATTATTTCAAATTCTAGCTATAGCAAACTGGGGGATTGGGGGACAGGGACACATTAGGAGTTCTCACTAACATGCATGTAAGGCACAAACAAAGTTAGCAATCTTCCAAAATGATTTTAACTTTTGTAGATTGCTCCTGAATAAGGCCTAATGATTTAAATATAATTGCAAACTGTATTTCCTATCTTCAGCATATATTTATAACTATTATGGCCAACTTCCTGCCCTGTTGTTAACACAAAGGACCAGATTGTCATTTACATGTCTACATACTCACCTCTTTTCTGAGGTTGAGGTCAGGAGTTTGAATTATTTGTTACACAGTAACTACCTTTTCCTTTATCTTTTTTCAGAAAAAATAATAAAAAACTTGGCCATATCTACAGTGTGCCTACTAGAGAGATGTAGAACAGATGTTCTAGTTTCTGTGTATGGTTCAAGGCTGAACAAAATTACTCACTTTTAGCAGATAACAGAATCTTAACCATCTGCCTTAAACTGGGATCAGATGTCTACTGTCTGAGCTGATATTTTATCCAAAGATACGTGTATTTGCCTTCCAGTTCTATCACTATGATAGGGAAGGTCTGGAAGCAGCAGTACGGATATACAATGGTTTCATATGAGCCCAGTGACATTTGCAGGGAGTGTGTAGTGTGTTCCCATGGATCTCTAGCATAGGCTGGTTTATATGTCTGTTGCCCCTGCTCATTCCACATTTCCACTGGTCATAAGGTCCAAGGTTACACAACAGTAGCAACCTCAAAGCCTTAGATGTTCTCCTCTTCAGTGTATTATTACGTAGGAATAGGATAGAGTAGAACCTATTGATGCCATCACCCTGTACGGTGTTGGCCACCTGATCTAAGTAAAATATTTTTGTCAAAGTTGTTTTAGGACATGTAATTACAGGGTCTGAAATATGGTCTCTGTGAGATTTTCTTTGAAAACAATTTTCAAAAATGTCCTCAAATATGAATGGTGCTGTTCTGTGGTGAATACTTGTGGGAGCCATCCTCACTCTCATCTATCACTGTATTTTAGCATCAAAAGTAAAATATTCCTTAGTCTTCTAATAAGTAAATAACTTAAAGGGCGTGTGTGCATGCACACACTCCCACACATGTATGTCTGTGTGTAGAGAGAGACGTAGATTTCAAGGGATATGAAAAGTATTTCCTATATGGAGTTTTAAAGGGAAAGCAGCTGCATAAGTGAAGATATTCAGGAAAGAGTTCAGATCTGTTAAAATATTCAGACACTACGGTGTCCCTAGTTGGAATAGCACAGTACAGTATATATGAAAACCAACCATAAGTTAAATCTTCTCATTTTACTCTTGGCAGCTCTCTTGGAGGATTAACAGTATACAGCTGTAGCATTAAACAGTTTTAAAAATCCAGCACTCGAAATATATCAGAATAATACAGGTTCTCTTTAAAATACGGTTGGTTTATTACCACAGATGAGCTGCAGATGTACAATTTAGCTATTTAAAGACAGATTTTTTTGTCACCACTCTTGGAATAGCTGAAAAATCTTGTTTGTGCCAGGACCTAAGCTGAAATTGTAGTGTTGCTCCATTAGTACCCATAGCATTTTTGTTTTGTTTTTTAAGTTGAGCATTTTCCCCTTTTTGTTTTCCTTGCCTTTTCTCTACCTCACATTTGGCTCTTTCCTGCTGGTGTCCATAGCAGCATCCCTATGGTAGACTGCAATGTTGCTGCAATGGCATTGTGCCAGTGGAGGCAATAGAATCAGTGATGTACAGGGAACAGAGTTCAAGGTCATTCTACTTTTTTCCCCTTCAGCATATCTCTGTGCTCTCTCAAGTCCTGGTAATCCTGATAATGCATGGATTCATTCTGGTTTTTCTAATACATCAGTGGGAGACCAATCAAAGAGAGCTAAGCAATGAGGGTTAACTATACCCTGTAGCTGCAGGTAATGTATTTAATACAGGACATTTGAGTTGCCTTCAAATGTTCTTAAGTGTTGTTCAGACATTTTACTTGGTTTTATTGCTATTGTAAAAGCTGTAAAAATATTAAACAAGATGATGTTGGTCTGAATATGTCTTTGGGATGCCTTACTACTTGCTCATTTAAAACTATTTAGTTATTTGTGTCTCCAGGGGCAAGGCACTATTCACATACCAAGAAGCCACAGTCCCTACCCAGAAGAGCTCCCAATATAAGACAAGCTTCATATAAACAGGCAGGGAGAGGGATATAGTCAAAATATGCATAATATTTATATATAGATGTAGATATATTTATAGATTTTATACATTATGTAAAACATGTTAAAAACATTAAGGTTGCAAAATCAAGCTCTCCAAAATTAGGAAATGCCAGAATTGAGGCTGCCTGTGCAAGCTTAATTCAGCCCCCTTGTGCGTATGCATTATGATGCAGTCTTTAATTATATGATTACATGACATTTTTACCATGGAATCCCTCCCTCATTCAGTGCACAGAATAGGTGCTGTGCACTGAAAGTGCAGCTATTCAATACTTCTTTTGATCATCATTCAGTGCTTGGAGGGCCCAGGCCTTGTATTCTGTGCGTTATCCAAACCCCACTCTGAAGACAGAATTATTAATTTCCTCATAGATTTTTCTATGGTGCTCATCACTCTAGTATTTGAGTGCTTTATAAATATTAATGAATTTATTTTCACAACTCCCCCGTGAGACGAGGTGATATTATTTTCCCCATTTTCCGGATGTGGAACTGAGGCACAAAAGATTAAGGTCAAAAGTATTCACTAATTTTGGGTATCCAATCTGAGATGCCTAGGACTTGATTTTTCAGAAAACTTAATATTGCATAGTACTTTATATGTTCAAAGCACAGCTACCATTGACCTTAGCTTCAGCTATGAGTGCTCAGCACTTCTGC
Source organism: Trachemys scripta elegans (assembly GCF_013100865.1). Lineage (NCBI taxonomy): Eukaryota > Metazoa > Chordata > Testudines > Emydidae > Trachemys > Trachemys scripta. Next base: position 64,970,814 of record NC_048307.1, on the reverse strand, counting down.
AAGTCAGACTCCAGGTGTCTCAAGTTGGGTACCCAGAAAATGAGGACCACACAGTGGCCACCTGTGAACTTTTTGGTTTACATGACTTGCCCAATGTCATAGAGGAATTCTGTGGAAGAGGCAGGGATAGACACCAGTGCAGCTGACTTAACTAGGAGACTGCCCTTTCTATTCCTGCAGCCTTCTGCCTTATTCAGCCTTAGGTAGACACTTGGCATTGAACAAAAGTTTAAGTTGAGCAAAGTTATAAGCAACTGAAAACAGGGTCTTAGAATGGAAAGAGTTGGGCAACCTGATCTATAAGCACTGCTACTTGCACTGCCTATAATAGTTTTTTTTTCTGATGAACATTCATCAGCTATACCTCATTGCCCCTTTACCTATTCACTGTTAGTTGGCCAATTTCTTGTAAGCATCATGGAAGAGCTGGGTTTTGAGGCCTTATGAATCAGTTCACGAAGGTCATTCAGTGTGTAAGGAGCAGCAACGAAGCATATTTATGAAAGAAGTTGGATAAATGGGAGGTTGAGGTCGTAGTCACAGAAGGAATGCAGGATACAGGGGAAAGTCCACACAGTAAGAGCAGATAAATTGGGACAGATTTGTGAGGAAATACTGAAAGTGCTAAACATATAGAACTTTGCTATGTAAAGACTTAAGGGCAACAATAAATGTATGAATATTTGAAGGGTACAAAGACCAAGGAGAGAGAGTAATTATTTAGTAAGAGTGTAACTAAGAAAGGGTCATTTTAGGTGTAATACCAATAAAAGCTTCCAGGCCAGAATGCCTATTTTAGTTTTGGGTTCCTGGGGTCCTTTCAGTGAAAGTTTGGTTGAATCCAACTTGTTTTGATGAGAAAACTTGGGTTTGATAATCAGCATTTTGGAAAATTTTCCATTAGCTTTAATCCCCACAAAACTCACATCTACCCTCCTATTCCACTCCTTTCTCAAAAAGCATGGGAGAACTAATAAGCCTTTCTACACACCACGAGGGTCAACAGACTGAGGGTCTGTCAGATGAAGAAGAGACAAGCAGCTCAGTTAAAATATTTAAAAATATATTTCCCTCACTTTGCTCAGGGGATTATTATTTTGAGTGTCACAGCTGATCTCAATTGCCATGATACCACACAAGAAGAACAATAATGTCATACACAGCTAGGATTCAGATTATTAAGAGATGTAGAATAGCCTGTCTAGGGAAGTGGTGGTAGCCCCATTGCTCGGGGCTTTTAAAACTAGACTGGACTAAACACTAAAAAAACCAAACCAAAACAAAAAAACCTTGGTGACAATCCTGCATTGGCAGGGAGATAGAGAGGATGATTTGATATGTATCTTCCCTATCTAACTGACATATTATCATCATAATTTGTAATAGAGTAGCTACTAGAAGTGCCTGCTGAAATTGAGGCCCCCATTGAGCTAGGTGTTGAACAGATACTTAAAGACAGTTGCTGCCCTGAAGAATTTACACCCTAAATAGACAAAGCAGAGGCTGGGTGTCTGGCCCCTCTCCCCCACATGGCTGAGTGGGTGTTATGGAGACTCTGCCTCACTTTCCCCTTTGAAGCCAGTCACTGTTTTGCCCCATCTGCTAGTTCCTCATTAGGATTCCAGCCCTCCAACCAGGTCATTGATAGTCTCGCCTCCAGCGGCAGCAAATCCCTTGTCTCGCGCTGCTTCCTGCAGCCCCCATTGGCCTGGAGCAGCAAACCGCGGCCAGTGGGCGCTGCGATCGGCTGAACCTGTGGACCCGGTAGGTAAACAAACCGGCCCAGCCCTCCAGGGGCTTTCCCTGAACAAGCGGCCAGCCCAGTTTGAGAACCACTGATCTAGTGAGTCAGGAGGCCAGTAACCCTAGTGAAGGGTCCCGAGTCTACAGCCTCTTGGGGATTCAGACCTCTTTGCTCAGGCTTTAATAACCCTTCTGCTGGGATTGGTAGGCATATCCAGGCCTGCCCACTCCTCTGGTTTCCAATCTAGTGACTCTGTATGAAACAGTTGGAATCAATTTCTCCCCATTCCTTACTGTTTCCTACCATGCCTCTCTTGTAGGCTGTTTTCCTGGTTCACTTTCTGTGATCCTCTTCCTCTGGAGGTCCAGCTACCAGGGCAGCTTCTCACCAGGCTCTTGCTGAAAGTCCCTTTTCTCAGTGATTCCTCAGCTTCCCTGGCAACTACTTCTCCCTTCAGACCTGCAGCCTTTTTATCTCCACAGCTGTTGCAGGGCCACCAATCAGACACAGCTGAGAAGGCAGCTAGTCTTTAGCAGCTAGGAGAGTGTGGGCTCTGTACATCCCATGACAGTGGGAGAAAGAAAATACTGTAATCCACATTTTTACAGATGGACAACTGAGGAAGAGAGTGATTAAAGACCTAATCCAATATCAACTGAAGTCAATGGGAGACTTCTATAGGTCACACAGCAGAGCCAGAAACTACACCCAGGTCTTCTTAGTCCCAGTCCAATATCTTAATCACAAGACCATCCTTCTATGATGCTTTCAAACTGGCAGAGTAAACATCAATTGTATTTTTGGTTACTGACAATGTTGCTACTAAGAGTTTCTGCAAAGGGGCAGAAATAAGTAGTGAATGCCCTTTAAAAACAGAATGATGTGAATACATTTACATGTGCACTGTGCTATTCCAGCAACCAAAGCTTTAAAACAATGTGACCAAAGGTGGCGAATAATGATAGAGAGCAAAATTGTGAAGTTGCTATGGTAACTATTATCAGCTCAGACAGGCATTGATACAAGCTCTTATTAAGTATGTTCAACCAAACATTTTATTTATAGTCAAACTCCAAAATTGACAACTTAAAGTTAACAGAAATTAAAACATAATCCAGGATTTATACAGTTAGTAGCTCTAGAGTTAAGGCTGATACAATGTTTCCATTCTTCTATCTTATTTACATCAATTTCAGTGTTCTAAAAAAACCTCCAAAAAACCTTCAGTGCTACAGCTTCTCATGCTTGCCCTTAGTGAATTGTTTTGGAAAGTGGAAGAAAACCATTCAGCCATTTTTGAGTTATCTGTGGTGGGTGGGGGAGATCTGGAGAGAGGATGTTTTTCAGCCATTGAAATAATCATTTTGCTACCTAAAGATCATGTTCTGAGTGTGCATATTATTACACTGCTTTCCTTAATTGAAATAAGCCAAAGAAAGTGCTATATACTCTTGGCCATCAGTGAACCTAGTTGACTTTACAGTAGAAATGAGGATGAGGGGGCAGTTTAAAATCTGACAAAACTCTTTCTGCAAAACAAACCTCTTTAAGGCCCTGATTCACCAAGACACTTAAGCCTTAGTGGTACTACTCGTGTACTTAAAGTTAGGCATGTGCTGGATTGAGACCAAACTTCTTAACTTGTTATGTATGTCATGGCTCAAACACAAATTTAAAACTAACTTTAGTATATTCATATAATGTTATAGAAGTCTAAGTCCATCCTGGTATGAAATTCATGTTGGCATTTAGGTGTGCCTAACTCCCATCGCTGTTAACGGGAATTAGACACCTAAATACCTTTAAAAATTTTGTCCCTATTAGGGCCTGCTGAGAGCTCTTTGCAAATCGCAGAACCCCAGAGCCCACACAGAATCCCGTTCTGTCCAGTGGGGCTCTGTGAGACCACAGTGGCCTACCTATGCACAGGTTGTTGCTTCACTGGAGCCATAGTAAATTGCAAACTGAAGAAACAGCAGATGAATATGCTTGAAAATTAGAGCTGAGTGAAAACTGGAATTTCTGTCCTGTAAGAAATTCCAACAGTTTGCACTTGTTTTCATCACAAATCTGGATGAAATACTAACATTTCTGTGGAATAAAAAGTTAGAGAAATTTTAGATTCAGAAATGATAAAATATTTGGTTTTGAATCAATTTGTCATTAAACTGAACCTGCCTAAGGTGCCATGTTGCCTCATGGGAGCTGTAGTTCAGGTGCCTCAAGTCCTCATTCTTCCCCATGGGCTGAGCTCCCTGGCCTCAGTAGAGTACCATGATGCACCACAGTCATGTGTCATTGCTGGAAATCTCTTTCTCCAGTTTTCTTCCTAATCAGAATTCTGACAAGATCAAGAAGATTTTGTTGGTCCATTTCAATGGAACTGCATATTCCAACAGAATGTGGTTCTATCAGAACATCTCCTACCAGCTCTAGACAGTCCCGTTACCTCCCAGTCTGAATGTCATCCTATGCATTATCTTTGTTTTGGTTTGTAAGCACTCTGACGTTGGGACCATGTGTTTATCTTTATGTAATTGGAATTCTATAAATATGAAATAATAATAATATAAGGTAAAAGTACATGTAAAAAGTTCATGAATGTAACAAAGTTTGAGATTTAGACTGAACAAAATTAAGAAATTCTGTTTCAAGGTTCTCATAACAGCCTTGATTCTGCTTCTTATGCACATGTAGATCTTTCATTATAGGATCACAGCACAGATGCAGAAATATAAAATGAAACAGACACTCATCTAATAAGGTTGTAGGAAAAAGTGCTGTTTCAACAAAAAAATCAATAGTATACCAGCCAACTTACTTACACAGTTTTACTGCAGGAATAATATTACAATTCTGCATAAGTAGTCATATAAAATGTTTGTGATTATTATAGAAAGTTTAGCTCCCTTCCATTAAATAATATGTCTAGTTTGCTTAATATGGCATATTGCCCACTGCTATATGATCATGAATTAAAAAGCCTATTGTAATACATATTCACAAGGAGGCAAAATTTAGTATTGCTCTGGGAACCTTAACTGAATTTCCAGATTTCTTGCATGCATCAAATCATAATCTGCATTTATGTTACTTTTTTCACATTAATTTAAGATAAAATTACCTTTTTCTAAAAAGTCCCAAACCCTTTAGTATAGTTTTATTGTATATAACTTTAATGTGATCACTGGAATAATATTTCCATGGATACTGAGAGACATTGCAAAAAAATCTATTTTAACATCACATTTCAGATAATTTATTGTTTCTTTTAAGTGTTCGTAGGTCTGCCAGACATACTTTTACTACCATAATATATTAGTATAAAGCCTGGAATTCTATTTTGCTTTTATTCTGAACTTAGGGAAAGTAGCATTCTTCTCCATTCCATAATGTACATCCAAAATCCATTCCAGCACAGTACATTATCTTTCTTGATGTCAATTTTAATTATATCAGCTAATCAGCTATCTATATAAAATTTAATTATATTATACTGTAGTTAAGGTTTTTGTGAAGTATCTGTTAACTGGATATATTTTACATTATAACAGCTTGTACGAAAGTAATTATTTGGGGGGGCTGTTAACTAATTATAAGAGAGTCTATTTTTGATATAGCTAATTAGCTTATTTAGTATTCATGAGGGAAATGTGAGTACATTTGCCTGTGTCCCCTTGAACATCCTTAAAAATGAGGGTGTCACCAGGGGTTGTTGTTTTTAAATAATTCTCAGTCACGTCTGTATGCATCATTTTAATGTGATTGTAATGATAGCCCTGATGTGCCCGCAAATCCCACTTAATACAGTCACACATCCTATGGCTGGGTTTGTTGCGTGTGTGCAACTTGCTGAGACACAAAGTAGTATCCTTGGAGTCCATAGGCAGTTCAAAGGTAGTCATGCCATTTGGAGCTGTGCTGAACTTTTTTCAACTACAAAATCTCTCTCTCACAGTTTTCAGAGTTATTCCTGTCACATATTTTTCCTTACAGCAGAGTGACTATTTTCCTATTTCGATGGCTTTGATATCATGGACTAAACATCAAGATAAATATAAATATATTTTGGAGATAGGCTTGTCAGTTTCTTTTCCAATTATCATTCAACATTGAAAACTAGGAGTTAGTTTGCTTATCAGTGAGAACATTTAGTTTGCACCTGCACAGTGAGTTATTGCAGCTGAGAAAGAAATTATATCAGGCTTTCTTTGCGGAAAACTGATGTATATACCATGTTAGGCTTTTGAATAGAGCGCTTGTGTTATGTCATCTCAGTGCATCATATCCATACAATGCAATCTAAGTGAATTAATATTGTGAAGCACCCGTATGGCAAAGCACCCGCTTCCTACCGCCAATGTAAAGTAATATTACCTTGGGTAAGCAGGAGAGCAGTTATTCATTTGGACTGTATAACAACTTTTTTGGGTTAAATATTACAGAGAGCCAGAGCTTTCAACGGCAACAAAAAAACTGTACATTAGTGCACAAACATGCAATATCTTTTGAAATCTATGGGGAATGTTTCTATCTGCTGTGGTTGGTACAATGTGAACAAACAGCCAGCAGCTCTTTTGTCTCTTTATCACTTTGCACCAATTTTCATCAAATATCAAACACTTTTGCTGGAGGGAAGAGGTATCTTTGCAGACTCCACATTCCAGAATTTCTGTAAATTGATCTTGCACATGTCTATGGCTGACAAGTGAAATGTGAAAAATCTTTTCTGAATTATTTTTATGGCCTGCAGGGACCCAGTGGAATGGTGAAAAAAGAAGGTTGTGATGAAGTTCAGAAACCAGTTACAGTGATTTAAAATAATTCCCAAGAATTTTAATACTGCACCGAGTCCAACAGTCCAATTCTAGTGTTTGTCCCACTGGAGGAACAGAGGAGAAATGCACCTTTTCGTCCCCAAACCACTAGTTTTTAACCGGAAACTTGGCAGAGATTTCCCACCCCACCACTGCAACTGGATATGCAACAAACTTACACAAATTGTTACAAGGTCAAATTTTCAAAAGTGTTTGGGGACCAGATTTTCAAATGTTTAGTACTCATAAATTGGGTCCAAGTTTTCTCAGGAGGTCAGTTCTCATTTGGCACCTAAATTAGGGGCAGAGTTTCAAAAGTTTGGCACACTGAAGCTCTCACAGTGGCACTGTTGACTAGATTTTCAAAAGATCCACTCATTTAGGGGCCTACATGGGAGACGCACTGTTCTGAAAATAGTTGTAGGTGCTGAGCCCTTCTGAAAATTCTGACCATAATGTACAGAAAATAGGCCAGATATCACAATATTTCTAATGCTTCCAATAGACATTTGGTACACTCTTAAAATTCATCATTTTGTATTTTTCTACATTTCTCAGATAAGAACTTGTAAACCTATAAATAGACAGTTTCCTATCTGCACTCTTCAGGGTTTGTACTTAAAGAGGGCTCAAATCAAGACACTCACTGCTGGTTTATTGACAGTTAGAGCTTCCCCTCCACCCCCAACTTTTTTCTCCTCCAGAAAAGTAGTAGGAAAACAAAAAATAGCTCTCTTCAGACATAGTTTACTTTCTCTATTCTCTCATTGACTTATAGAAACTCGGATACAATGCTTTGCTTCTGTATAATTTTTATCAATAAAGTTTCACTCATTAGAATCTAGAGATGCTGAATAGAACAAGATCAAAATAATCTGCTCTTAACTTCATAAAGGTAAAATACGGAAACCTTTATGAAAACAGGCCAAGCACACAATATCAGGGACCTAAATGACCGGCCTACACATACTAATTACATTAATATCTTCTTGAAGTAGCAGTATACATAGTCAACCGGATCTTTCAGAATTAAAGCTTATTAGATTTTACATGGAAATGCAATTGATGGCATATTTATTTAGCTGGGTCTTACTTACCAATCACAAAGAATAAGAAACATTCTTATATGAAGTACTGTAATTTGGACATCACTAGCTATGGCTGCATAAACTGCAACCCTACAAACCCGCAGTACATTAGCATAGTGATCATATTGATTCTATAATACTAAACCACCGTAGAAGTAATTACATTTCACAATGATCACAACACTAAATATTTAGGGGATGACTATATGCTATATTAAACCATTTATAATTAGTCAAACTACAAATGGTTTTCTGTTTGTCCATGATTTATCCTTGGTGTGAGGCAGCATTTTGAAGGTAAGCGTATTATTATATATTTTTTAATCTGTAGAAGGCTCATTAATTCCCCCCCTTCCCCCGATCTGGCTTCAGTTATTACAAAGGCAATGCAAGGAGAAGGAGAAGTTTCAATATACAGCTATACAAGAGTGGAGTGAATTCAGGCAACTAGAAATGTGGGATTGAGCCACCTGCAATAAGAGAGTTATGCTCATTCTTTGTCTCCCAGGGTAGCAGGGATTAGGTTTAGCATGTTAATTCAGTATGGCGTAAAATGGTTTAAAGCCTTCACATAATGCTGTATATATAAAAAGTGGCTGCAAGCTCTGTGCAGAATCCTTGTCAATTGCAAAATGCAATGTACAAATATGTTAGTGAATTACACACCAACTCCAGTTTGTATTTTTAGCAGTGGATTTTATTTATTCCCCCTCCCCCCAATAAGTATAGGGTTTAACATACACATGGACAGGGCTGGCTCCAGCTTTTGGGCCGCCCCAAGCGGCAAAGGAAAAAAAAAAAAAAGATAAACCCGCGATTGGTGGCACTTCAGTGGCAGCTCTACCGTGCCACGTCATTCTTCGGCAGCAATTCAGCGGACAGTCCTTGCCCCCAAGAGGGACTGAGGGACCCACTGCCGAATTGCCGCCGAAGACCCGGACGTGCCGCCCTTTCCATTGGCCGCCCCAAGCACCTGCTTCCTGCGCTGGTGCCTGGAGCTGACCCTGCACATGGAGCAAATAAAGATGTCTTGTTTGCCATTTCATAATTTGCAGATATAGATGTGTATAGCCACTGCTATTTCACATATATATAAAGTCAACAGGGGTACAGGAAAGACCCTATGTGCTATGCAGCATATACAACTTGATTATGTGGCAGAAACCTTAGAATTATGCAGTATTGCCCCCATGTCCTCTCTTTCTCAGTGCCCTTCCCCAACCAATCCCAGTACAATCAGTACAGTTTCTCTTGTTATTTGATAGTCAATTTTATTTCTTTTTGGCTCCTCTGGGACAGGAACAGAAATTAAGTATGGGCAGAAAGGGGGTGGGGACTGATTTTGTCATTCCCCACTCCAACAAAGCTAACTAACAACTAGCTCCTCCACTACATTCCCTTGCACTGTCTGCCACCACATCCAGCAAGGATGGACAACTACAGGAGATTGATGTTTCTCCTGGAATGGATCAGAAATGAACTAGTTAACAATGCTGCTGTTTAAAAATCATTAGGGTTCAGTGCTAATAGTCTGTTGAGAGTAATAAGGACAATTCACACTTTTCTCAGAATTATTATTTTCTGCAGATTCTAGTAGGTTTTCAATAATTTGAAGACTTTCTTCTCAATCGTAAGGGCTAGGGACTTAATTTTTTAAATGAAAGCTTTGATTCTGGAACACAATTACATGGAAAACTGAAAAAGAATGGTGATTATGTGGCAATTCACATGCCTGCATAATCACATTTTATATAGGGGCTTGAACATAGCCAATTTAAATCAGAGACAAGTATTTTTTTTCTTCTAGGGAAATACATAATAATTCTGAGTATAGATATGTAGTGCCTTTCAAACAGTAACTAATGAAGCCTCACAAAACTCTTGGAGGGAGGTAAGGCATTTATCGGAATTGCCACTGAAATGCAGCCATCTCAGGAATAGAAAATATTATTGCTTAATAACTCCCCACAACTCTACTCAACACTCAAGGATAGCAGCGAAGTATATACATCTTGGTACGTGCCTCATTTGGCTGAGAGATTTGAACATGTGTTTGAAGTTTGCCTCGAGCAATGGGCAAACTCACATATCCCCATCTCCAAGCAGGGAAACAGGCCATTCAAGGCAAAAGGAATAGGACAACATACATAGGAAACAGGGACTATTAGATGCTGTTTCATGGATGTGCCAAGTAATTGGAGATGATGCACAACAGCTCCCAGATTCCCAATACTGACAGTGCAGAAACAGGTCTGTAAGCCATACTCTGTTGTTGTAAGACCTGCTGTACAGGTGAGGATTTCACAGCATCTCAAACATGGAGAATGTGAATACATCCCCTGCAGCCTCTATGCAAGGGCCAGGATATGGATTGTATGGAGCAGGGTAGAGTAAACACTGTACTTCTCTAAGCTAATGTGTTTGTATGCACATTTTCATTTTCTGCTCTCCTTTGTGCTTCATGGGACCATTTGGCCTCCTGTGTCTGGAAGAAACATAGTGCCAAATTCTGTTCTCAGCTACATGGTCCATAATCAACTTCAGTGGATTTACTTAAGATTTACACCATTGTAACAGAGCAGAATTTGGATCAGAGTATCCTTTCCCTGCTATCTACCGAAAAAAACAGATTTAGAGGTTTTTATGTATATTGGATAAAGAAGTCTAAAGATATACAGTAAATACATCCTAACAGTATAAAAAAATTATCAAGGTAACAATTCCAATTTCAAAATCTGTTTTATAACCTTGTTTAGTTTCACTCTGCAACACAATTTGACTCTATTTTTTATTTTGAAATCGTCTAGTAATAACTCTGAAGAGTCCGAAGATTTTTTAAGCAGTCCTAGAAATCTTTAAACATATTTCAGCTAAATAGCTCATCCAGTCCTCAGCTGTAGTTCTAACCTTTATTTTTGCTGCTCTGTGAGATTCATGTGAAAAGCCACCATAGCCTGAGGTTTGGAAATTGGGAGATTATGCTTTGGCCCTCTGACATGTATTTTTGTCAGTTTTCTAATCTCTGTATGAAGTCTTCTGGCTTTTAAGAGAGACCAACTGATGTTCCCTGAAGCATGTATATTCTTTCAGCAGCATGACAGAAGTTAGCCATTGTCATTTACAATCTAAAAGTTTTAATCTCTCTTTATTTTCAAATTAATTAGTCTTATTAGCTTAATTACATGAACCAGGTTCAAAGTACACGAACTAATGTCATCTGCCTTCTACAACTATCTATAGAGCAAAGGCCATATAGACCATGTCTGCATGCAATACAGACTTTCAGCAGAACCAGACACCTAAAATGGCTTAAGAGATAAAATCCCTTAAATAAGCTTGAGACAGACCTGAATTTATTTAAATGTCTAATTCTAAATGTACTTATGCTTAGTAGTAATGTTTACCATCTGTCTTACTCTGGCTGTTGAGGTAATTGTAAAGCTATAAATAGCCAAACATATGCTACACATATTTGGGCCTTAAATACAACAGCCTTGTGTAAAACAACTGGAAATAATAATAATAAGTGATATAAATCTGGGCATTATTCACAGTGAGTCGAGAAAAGATCATTAAAGGTTTTAGCTGTTGTGGTGCCTGTGATAAATATTCCTCCCTAGGCATGGCTGAGATGATGGCATTGCTTACAGGCCCAATTCTACAAGTTGCTAGTCCTGTCTGTGACTCCGACCCACAGAAAACAACATTTCAGTTGTATACAGCAGACACCTTCAGAGAATAATACAGATTGAGACCAAATTGCAAACTGAACAAATAAATATATTTTAGTCTGTAAATGACTAATGCTGACATTTCAGTCGATACTCCCTCTTCTTTTAAAGACTAGAGCGCTGGAGAATGATATACAGCTGCAGAAATGCCTAAAGCCTAACTTGAAAGGACTGCTTTTATTTGAATTAGATGATTCTTGTATTTCTTATACCTATAGTCACATTAACAGCAGTCATAAAACTATTGCATTGATACAACTAAAAATACTATTGATACCAGTTATCTATGGGAACATCATCCCACTAATCATAATTGCCCATATGTGTCCTCCTGGAATAAAAATATTGGGAGAGGAACAAAACACTCCAACTATTTAAGTGTGCCTCAGGGGTCATGCTCTTCCCTCAACTCCTCCCCAACCACACACACTGTGAAGAACCATCAGAAATGTAGAGCTACTGAGAGATGTGACCATGGAGACCACATGGTTAAGGATAGGGATGTGATCATTTCCTTCCACTGGCGATGGCTTTGGGAAGGAAATCCCAGTGATGATCTCATCTGACACTGTCATTCCTCTGTACGTGTGTGTGTATGAGAAAGAGAGAGAGAGAGAGAGATTGCTCTTATGTGGGGTCACCCCTAAATTCGGTGAATTCCCAGGTGTTGGCATGGAGATCATATATCTCTACACTAGCTTTGCCCCCCCACCCCATGGACCAGCCTGCCCTGGAGCTGCTCTACTGGAGACATCTCTGGACATGGTGACACGTAGGGACTGGTATGGGTGAGGAGAGGAGAACTAAGTGAAGAAAAATACAGTCCCAAATTAGACAGGGAATGGTGTGGGTCCTATGTAGCTCTGGCATGGCCAGTCTTTGCCCCGTCCCTACCAGAGATACTGGAGCTAGTAAAAGAGGATGGTGTTGAGGAGGTGCCTGACTCCTCAGCCATGCTGGAAGAGAGGGACAAACGCTCTGTTAAGATCTGTGAGGCTAGGCGGGAATGAACTGGGCTTAAGATTTCTTACTGAATCCTGGCTGGTTTCTTGCTGAATCCTGGCTAGACTCATGGAAGGTCCCTGGTGCTATTGGCTGCAGGCACTGCACTCTGTGTCACAAATGCAGAGGAATAGTGACTGATGTTTCAAGCACCATTAATTAATCCCCGCCATTTGTGTAGGCTTTAGTTCATGTCAGACACATTAAACAGATTGACTCTTCTTCAGCTTCTTTCCAACCTCGCCACTTCTGCTCTTTTTCCAAGCAGCCAATTAGCTGCACACTTATGTTATGAAAGGAAAAGTAGAGGATGTATAAGTGACATCTCATGTTGCTGTCATTCCCCTGTGTATGGGTTCCTTCCACCCATCCAATGGTTTTGCTCCCTTTTGCACCAGAGTGATGATGGTTCCTCTTTGGCTAAATCCAGAGAGTTGCTATGGGCATCTGTTTCTGCAGCTGCAGAGCTTGTACCTGAGGAGAGCCCTATAAGATTCAAGCCTCTCCCACCATATTAGTCAACATAAATATTAAAAAGCTCTTGGGAGAACTGGTAAAACAACATGAGTTAAACAGTTCTTAAAGTGATCTGAACAAGGGTGTGTGGGCTCCCTCCCTTGGCTGTGTGAGCGGCATCAGCTCCTGAGGGAGGGCAGAGAGCTCTGACTGCTTCCTGCAGCATCTCTGCTTGGCTGCTTACATCCCAGGAGGTGGGGAAGTAGGGTGGGCAGCCAATCTAAGGGCAGCCAGGCAGGACTGTAATGTGTGACCCTCAGCCACCTGGCTGGAGATGTAGACATTTTATTTGCCAGATCTGGGAGCCTTTGTTCCATGTGCACTTTATGCACTGGGGCTGAACTGCCAGCTGTGTGCAGTTTGCTCCCAGCTCAGTGTCTCCTTCACAACAGATGGGTTGCTAAACTTCAGCCCTAGGTAAGAATGAGGAGATGCTGGTAGGCAGAGGGAAGTGCTTGAGAGAACTCCCCTCCCCTAAGTATCCCTGTTCATAGGCTGTCACATCCCTCCTCTGCCTTGGGGTCCTTTAGACTTAGTGCTAGTAGACTCTCATATAAACATGGGGGCAAAAGGCACCAGTTCCATTTGTGACTGGCCAGAAGACTGTGCTCCAACCTATCAGACAGCCTTGGCCAGTGACCCAGGTCTTCATGAGCACCATGCTTGATTGTTGTAACTCACTAGTATAAAAGGTAGCAGCCTATCTGCTTAGCAACACACGTGGGATCATCACGCCAGTGCCCTGAGCTCTCACTGAATGCAGACTCCAGTTCAAGCTCTGTCCTCCATGGGGGGCTGAAGAAGATACAGCTGCCAATGCCCTAGTATGCCCTGCTACTTGAGATGTTACACAGAGAGAATGGAGGCCAGCAATGGGAACACCAGCCACCAGTGGGGCTGCAGGAGTCCCGTTTCCATGTAGACTTAGAAAAAGGAAAATGGAGATGAGGTGGGAGCGGTGGGGATGAGTAAGAGAAAATTGCAGAAGGGTTGAAAAAAGCGATGCTGGGGAGGAGGCAAAGAGGAACAGCAAGGAGAACAGAAGCACATTGACAATGGGAGGTGAACTGAGGGGCTATAACTGGAAGGAGATGATGCTTTTTACCTGTGTTGTTAGACTTATTTTCAAATGTTTAAATAGGAAGGGTTATAAAAATACTTACATTAATTATCCTATTTGCTATTGCACTACAAGGGTAATATACCAGGCCAAAATGTGACACACCCTTCCAGGAAGGGCTAGCAAGAACTTCCTCCCTTGAACATTATACATTCTGCATAAGGGTCACTGATAGCAGAGTATGGTCCTCATTTATTTATCAAGTAATGATATGGCAATTTCCGAGTGGGAAAATAAAGACAGAATATGCTCATATCAAAGCAAACTGTGCACTTCCTGCCTCTCAAGCTGAAGTTATAACATGTGCTAGAAAGGAGATGAAGTGCAAGCCAATAAACAGCCAACACATATGGAAAACAAAATGCAAACCCGTCCAAATTAATTTGTATTATCTACATTCTCTTCCCTATGGTTTAACTCTATCCTCAAGAAAACAAAAATATTTGTTTTTAAATATTGTTAAAGGTTTAAATATTGTTTAAATCTTGTCAAGGTATTGCATTTCTGGGTGAGATGTTTATTAAAGACGTGATTAAAACCTTTTCTGACCTCTAGTCTGACACGAATCTGTTGAGATTTGGAAGTACCTTCCACTAAGAAGTTGACTGAAATTGAAAGGATGCCCTCCTCCCTCCACTCACACATTCAGTTTAAGACACTTCTATTTCTTTAATAAAATCAAAATATGCAGGGCCAAATTCAGATGTAGTTTAAGTGGATTCAATATCCATGTAAGTCTCCGGGCCTTTTTCAGCAGTGGCATAATCCATGGTCTAATGTTAAATTTCAGGGACTAAATGCTGCCTCTTACACTGATATAAATGCAGAGCAGTTCCAGTGAAATCAATGTGGTTATTTTGGATTTGCAGTGGAGTACAGGGGAACCAAATTTAGCCCTAGGTGTAAATGATCAACTAGTGTAACCAGAACTGATCTGGCTTTCTATGTAAAATGACTTTTTCTCTTTGTGCCTTAGGCTAGGTCTACACTACCCGCCTGAATCGGCGGGTAGAAATCGATCTCTCGGGGATCGAATTATCGCGTCTTGTCTGGACGTGACAATCGATCCCCGAATCGATGCTCTTACTCCACCAGCGGAGGTGGGAGTAAGCGCCGTCGACGGGGAGCCGCGGAGGTCGATTTTGCCGCCGTCCTCACAGCGGGGTAAGTCGGCTCCGATAGGTCGAATTCAGCTACGCTATTCACGTAGCTGAATTTGCGTATCTTAAATCGGCCCCCCCCCCCCGGAGTGAAGACCTGCCTTTAGTATCATTGCAGTGATGTGTGCTGGAATAGCCTGAGGAATAGAATGTTAAAATAACCGCTGTGATAGACAATGACTTAGTATCAAACCAATGGAGTGGAGATTGTATTACTTTTTTCTCCCCCTCTTTTAAAAATTCTGCCATGTGGTGGTTATTTAAGTATATGCACATATCTGGTGAAAATATTAATCATGCTCCACATATTCCACATTCCCATTCCTTCTACTCTCTGACTTTGTCCTGCATTCATCTTCTGGAACCACCTCCTTCAACACCTCCTCCATCTAGCTTTATTTGCTCCTTACTTAAGGTGGCAACAGAGTTTATATATAACTACTGTCCTGTATGGGAGAGGGCAAAGAGGCCATTGGAATCCATCCCCATAGGGAGGCAACACAGACAGTGGGAAGTATGTGTGGTGATGCAGAGAATCAGAATATTGTTATATTTTTATGTAGGTATCTGAATAATACTATACCATGGATCTTTTGTTGTCAGGTTTAGCACACCATTTCCAGAACAAATATATTGGACTTAATACTAATTATGAGGCACAGAAGCTATAATAATAATGGGAATTTTGCCATTGACTTCAATAGGAGTAGTGAGACTTATGTTACCCAGATTTTGCAGCAAGAAATATGTGTATACTAGTTGGAAAGCAAACAGTGGCATTAATGGAAAACTGCAGTTTATTCCCTAGTGATTCATTTCCCTCCCATCTCACTTGGGTCTTGTTTTGGCCTCCTTTGAGACTTGGCACGTTTGGGACCAAATGAAAAATGTGTCTATAAAACAAATATTGATTACTTTAACAAGCTCATTACATTTGATTAACCTTTTAAAGCACATTAGTTGGGTCTTTAACCTATATCAAATTGAATGATGTTTTAATACTTAATGAAGGACACCTGGTAAATGCTTCATGTTTATAAGGATTTATTATTCAAGTTTATGATTAAAATTAGTTCTGGAGTTCATAATTCAAACAAATCACAATGCACAACTCTCACAGCACTGGGTTTTTTGTTTTGTTTTGTTTTCATGCTGTATAGAGAATAGACTTGCATTGTAAACTACAGCAGTCCAGGAGTTGGTAAAGTCTGAAATTTCCTCTTTAACAGAAGCACAAGTATCCGAGGTTGGTATACTTTACAGCACGCAAGCAGGTCTACAGGTTTACTGTGTCAGGACTGCAGTAAGAATTATTTACAGCATTTGCTATCCCCATAACAATCATAGTTGGAAAAACAGATTAAAGTTATGCCATTTCCTGTTTGGTACATTCTTTATAATGAGCAGGTGGAATCAAACTTTTAATCCCTGCAGTAGATGACCTCTTCAAAAGTCTGTACTTTTACTATCTAACAGTTTTGTCTCTTTCTTTTTAGTTCCTGAGACTGTAATCTAAGAAGATTTGGAATGGCCAGAGAATTACTGAACACTGAAAAAGACAAAGCGCTGAAGCTAACTTTCAACCAGTGGATACATTACAATTCTGAAATCTTATTTTTTAAGAGATTAGATGAAAATATATATGTTAGCAATCTAAACAATGTAATAATATCTATAGAGGATAAGTGTCATTGATTAAATTATAAATATAGTATCTTATTATGCTTTTGGGGACAGTAGAAATATGAATAGCACTGCAGGTATTTTTGAATTATAAGAGGAGAGAATATTGGCAAATTTTTCAACAGCGGTTTATCATGAAAAAGAAGTTACAGTAACTCTTCCCCTGTCATAGAGAGTGAAAAAACCTCACTTGTATATTAATATATTATAACAATGATGCATGAAGCTAATAAAAAAAACTTTTGAAAGAGGTCTGTTAGTCCAGCGGGAGTTATTAAGTTTGCTATTTGTGACTTTAATGCTACTTGGAATTTCTTCTAGCGCATTTAAAACTCCTTTTGTGACTCTTCATCAGCTGTTTTCCAGACAGCAAAGGCCTCAACAATATACATTTTCCTTTTCTGCATGGCTGATGGACTTCATATGCTATATCCAATTTAAGGGTAGAGTACAAGATTACATTGCTAGACTATCGAAAGCCATAGACATTGAAACTGAATCATTGCTGTTTATAGTAATTCTTGCTATTTGCTTTTTGACAGCCATTTGTGACTGGAATAAAAGATGATGCCAAGATTACTGTCAAGCTAGTGTAATAGCTAGTAGTGCATGAAGTCTGCAGTAGATGGACTTGAACTTATGAGCACTCATAGATTCTCAATAGACTCTCAAGTGAGCAGTGTCCTCCTTTGCCCAGTGTAATGTGACTGGCTTTGAAGAATTCTTATTTCAGAAGATGAAATATTATCTCAGCCAGCTTTCTTTGTTCTATTGGAAATGTTTTAGAAAGCTTAATTTGAGAGCTGGTTCTGAATGGAAAAAGCAAACTGATTTTCAGTTGCACGAGGTACACCCAAGCTCAGCAATAATAAAAGGAGTGACATATTCAGATTGCTTCCACAAGAGGCTCCCCAGTCTTTTTAGTTATAAGCACAATAGCCATCATCTCTTTCTTCTACTGGACTGGTGATTTTCCTCATGATCTCTGCTAATACAAACCATCTTTTAACCTGAAGAGTGTAAGCAGTAAACATAGCTATTGGGAAAACAGAATCCCGTAAGGATTCTTATGAACCCTTCTTGCACGATATTTCTGCTTTAACACAAAGCACCTACCCTGAACCTGGAGGATGCTTTTACCACTGTCAAAAAGCTGGACTGACAGTTGCTACCCTACACCACTGCTGAAATGTCTCACAATGGATTTGTCTGGCTAACAGGTCCATACAGAAGCACTTTCATGTTAGGAACATATTTTATTTTTACTTGTATAGTGCTCTGCAAATGGCTACTGTTCACCAGCTCTGTCAGCTAGGCCTTCCCTTTGCAGCATACCTAATGTGAATGACAGTAACCTGCTACAGTGAGTTAAGCTTCAGTGGAAGTTTAGTGGACCTGGTGTTCAATTCTTACACCAACAACTCAGTTCCTCTTGGGCAGCAGCCCCTTTTGATTTGAAATCTGAACATCTAGTGTTTCAAGAATTGGTTTAAGAATTTGCCTGGAAGCAATTTCTGTTTCCAGCAATGTTACTCTTTTCCAGCCTGATCTTAGTGATCAATAGGAAAAAGCTAAAATACCATCGACCTTAAAAAAAAAAAAAAAAACTTTATTCAGCAAAAGAAAATATAGGGCTTGGGTTAAATGGATTGAGGTCCAGTACTTCTGTGAACATTTTCCTTTTTTGCATACCGTATTTCTTTCTCCCTACTGCAGCATTACAAGCCTGATATTTTATTGCAGTTTGCCATTCAAGATTCCATAGTTAAGGCTGTGTCAGCACTTCTCCTATAAAACCCATTTATGAGGGGTTTAGAACTCAACTGAAAAAAAATGCTCCAGGATGAAAGGTGGCATACAAAGTCTCAGACAGAGGTTTTTTTAACCATTTAAAAAAAAAAGAATTTTGTTTTCTATTTTAAGCTTTTATGAATATAAAATCCCCAATTTGCTGGTTTAATGCACTGCCGCTTGAGTAACTCAGCAATAACAATTTAGTAATCAGCTTGTATTTAAACAAGAAAGTAAAAAGGGGTGGAATTACAGGTATATTGAGATTTCAAGTGTGATTATGGAAGATGCTCAGAAACTGCAACAAAAATCTCTGTAGGATTCTGTAGCAGGCAAGTGCAGGACCAAACCCATGTTCTTCCACAGCTTGAGTAGCTGTGCTGTCCTCTGAGAATGTGCTGAGTTCCAGAAAAGGGATCCTACTCCTGAAGTTGTGAAGCAGCAATTAAATCGGTCTGTGGGTGTGACACAAGAGCCTGGTAAGTGCATTCCCTTGCACATGAGAACTGCTCCAACCTAGTGTCTGCGGTGGCACTATCATCTCCAGATAGTGAAGGTGGGTCCATGGGCTCTCCTGCTCCACAGCCAGCAGAGTTAGCCTCACACGGATGGAAATGCTTGCTGTCCCCTTACAAAGGGGCGTAGAAGTGGCCTTGCTTCCTCTGAACTCCTTGAGGCTTTGTGCCTGTCTCCGGTAGAATGCCTCTGGGAACTCTAGATCTAATCTATCTGAACTTCATTAAAGGATTTGACAATGTACCACATGGGCAATTATTTGTCAAACTGGAGAAGATGGGGATTAGTACAAGAATTGAAAGGTGGTTAAGGAACTGGCTAAAGGAGAGATGACAACAGGTTGTGCTGAAAAGAGAACCACTGGGCAAGACAGAGGTGCCTTTGAACATTTCATCCAAACTCTGTATATGTGTTAAAATATAATCTCCAGACTAAAGCCTTCAGTGATGAGAATTTAAGTCCAAAAGGAATTTTGTGTGTGAAAGTTATAAGAGATAGGTAGGACACAGGTGTCCTATTCACTAAACTACAATATACTGTCACAAAACCAACAAGGCTGGTATAGAATTTAAGAATGATTTAAACAATAGCCCAACAAGTTCCAAGAGAAGAAGTCAATGGAAGCAAAAATCCAGTTTTTAAAAAGGAGCCAACTACATAGCGCCATTTAGTTTTGCAGGTAAATAATACACCTTTTTAAAAAATACATACACCTCACACAGCTGATAAAGCCACTGTTGTCTAGTGTGTAAAATACCTTTGACAAATCTAATAATTTGTAACAGGCAGACCATAAAGTACAGTATAGAAAACACCTGAAAAGCTCTCAGTAAATACTAATTTGATTCTAAATATTCAGATCATCAGGACACTGGAGGGTCTAACAAGTAGTTTGTTGTGTCATAAACTGTTCTGTAATAAACAAACAAAAAAGCTAAAAAACCAAACACAGAACTGCACACAAAACCTCCCCATGACCCCTGTTTCCCTTCCCCTCTCTGCCTTTTAGTAAGTAAGGTTGCTGGCAGCAGAGTTGTTGAACAACTGACAAAAGCAAGTGGAGACAGTGAGCTGTGCTTATTTAAGTCTGTATTCTTCCATGCTGCTCAATTTCAATCCTGTCCCTGGCAGAACAACATCAGTATTCTCTGCCTCTCTTAACTAAGGAAGCAAATCAAGAACCAGACAGGCTAATGGGAACTGAACCTCATTTCTTGGCCTCTTGTTCAACCTATAAAGCCAAACGGAAAGCAGCCCACTTCTCCAGGCCTCCCATTCCTCTTGCCAGCTGGGAACTTAACCACCTCCTGGGCCCTCCTGTCTCACGTGCCAGCCACCGTGCAGACTGCCTTTCCAGACTTCTAACACCACTGGCCAGTTGGGAATTGGACCACCTTTCCAGGTTTCTTGTCTACTTGCCAGAGTCTGCAGAACTTCTTTTCCATTTGCCTAAGCCAGTGAAGAATGGGGCTGTAATTCTATTGTCAAAGTTAGTTAAATGGCTCAGACATCTCCATAGGAAAATATTCAGGGAAGCTCCTCTAGGAGGGGAACTAAAAACAGGAAGAAAACAAGAAAAAATGGGTGCCCCTCCCTTTCTGAATTCCCAATTTTTCTAACAATTTTTTACAGAGAAATGCAAAAAGCAACAGTAACTGACTAGAGCTGTTGTGAAAGGTTTTCAACGAAACCTGACAACCAATAAAACCCAGCTACTTTCATATTTCACTGCAACCTGAAACTCAAACCAGATTTCTAGAAAGGTTCCCCAAGGTATGTGGTTCCAGGGCCAGCTGGCCAATCCATTTATAGTACACAACTTTGTTAGACAAAGTGAGGGGCAGTTATAGCCTGGCCCTATAAGGCTGTGCAGGGGCACAAGACAGAGTAAGACAACCCCATGGCCTCTTTCCCACACACATACAGTGCTGTGTGGCCTTCCTAGACTTTAAAACGAGGCATAGTGTAGGGAAGCAAGTCATATTGGGCCACGGCCCCTCACCCTTCTGCAAGTGAACTAGGCCAGGGAGAGGTGAGAAATAGAGTCTCAGCTTCATCCTTCAAGATCCTCCTTCTATTCAGTGTAGGGTGTAGTAATCTGCTACTGGTAAAGGCCAAAAGAAGTTTATTTCTACCCCAAAAGCAAGCAGGGAGGAAAGAATTGTGCCTCTTTAGTGTCTCCTAGAGTGACATAGGTGGGCACTCCCTTACTCAGGGCTATGCCTAAAGCCACAATCTACCCTTTGGCCCATTTTTCTGTCCGTTGCAAATTATCCAAAACCAACTTTCCCCCCACTATTTCCCCCACCTTATTTAGTCATTATTTTCAATTGCTTGTTAAACACTTCATGTGACCAGTTCAGCCTATGGATTGCTCACAAACTGCTCGTTGTGACTATTCATTCACTGTTGGCAGAATTGCACAGTTTGAATAGCAAAGGCAGATGAGACTGTTTCTGGTTCGTGCTTGGATGACCATAATTATCATAGTTTTATGTTGCTATTGCTCATGCGAGTTTGTATTGGTGAACATGCAGAATCTCAGGCGAACAAGTCTATCTGTATGACATCAATTGCCCGAACATTCGTATGAACAAAACGTGCCTATCTGAATACTCACAACAGCAAATAGACGAGGGCCACATGGATCACATTCACTAGTTTTATTAATGCAAATACTCAAAGATGCTGACCCCACTCCCTCCAGTATTCACCCATCTCTAGTTTTGGACACTTTGTTCATTCAAACATCAAAGCAAAATCTGGGAGTCTGAGCCCATGAAACTGAAAGCAAAGGAACTGTTTACAAGAAACGAACCTGCTCCGAAATGAAGCTGCTGAGTTTTGCACAGCTCTAATGCAGTCAGTTCCTGTCTTTTCAGCCCAGTTACTCTCCCACTGCCTGTTACTTTGGAGGTACATCAAACAGCTTACCAATATGATTGCTTGGTCAGTGCAAACACTTCTCTTCCTGTACACTTTATTTATTATGTGTATTGCAGTAGTGTCCCCTGTTTTGGGCCAGGATCTCATTGTGCTAGGTGCTGTACAAACACAGAACAAAAAGCAACAGAGGGTCCTGTGGCACCTTTGAGACTAACAGAAGTATTGGGAGCATAAGCTTTCGTGGGTAAGAACCTCACTTCTTCAGATGCAAGTAATGGAAATCTCTAGAGGCAGGTATATATCAGTGTGGAGATAACGAGGTTAGTTCAATCATGGAGGGTGAGGTGCTCTGCTAGCAGCTGAGGTGTGAACACCAAGGGAGGAGAAACTGTTTCTGTAGTTGGATAGCCATTCACAGTCTTTGTTTAATCCTGATCTGATGGTGTCAAATTTGCAAATGAACTGGAGCTCAGCAGTTTCTCTTTGGAGTCTGGTCCTGAAGTTTTTTTGCTGTAAGATGGCAACCTTTACATCTGCTATTGTGTGGCCAGGGAGGTTGAAGTGTTCTCCTACAGGTTTTTGTATATTGCCATTCCTGATATC